>NW_015552591.1:6148-12863 GCF_001515605.1 Sinocyclocheilus anshuiensis | reverse complement strand
CAGATTCCAGATTTTCAAATAGTTGTATCTCAGCCAAATATTGTCCTATCCTAACAAACCATACATCAATGGAACTCTTATTAAGCTTATTAGCTTTCAGATAATGTATAAATCTCAATTTCAAAAAATGGACCCTTATGACTGGTTTTGTGGTCCATGGTCACATATATATATATATATATATATATATATATATTGAAATGGTGTACAATTATTAATGTTGTTTATTGTTGTTGTTATTATATTATTGTTTAAATTTTTAACTTTTTTAATATAATTAGTATTTTTTTAAGTATTTTTAAGTCTGGGACAATCAAATTTGATAAGTGGCACCCATATACTCTCTTAATCTTTTTTGTTGGTGTTTTTTTTTTCATTCTTAGTACACTTTTGAGTCTTTTAGATCATTAAAAATAACCAAATGTGCTTAAAAGGCAGTGGTTCTTGCCAAATAATACTCTGTTTGAGTTTTGTAAGAGGTTTCGCTAGACCAGACGCATCCAGTCACATCTGTCTGTGTCTCCATCTTGATTGTCGTCGACAGCCCTTGAGTAGCCCAGTCAACAGAATCACCACAGGAGATGCCCACTTCTGCACAACCTGTGGCCATCAATCAGGCAGCTCTCACCTCTTTAACCACAGCACATTCAGCCTCAGACCTGACAGCCGCTCACATTTTGACAGAGTTTGTCTGACATTTGGCCATGATGACACTTCTGCCCACTATCGGTCCACATCCACAAGGTCCCTTGCCTAGAGGCAGGCACTAGAGAGTCTTATACTGTTTGATTTTATAGTTGTATAGTTTCATTTATTCTAAAGAACTAATTTATTTTTGTGGCTTCATTGAAATTTTAGTAGCATTGTTAACCTTCAACTCAGAAGTGTTCTTAATAGTTTCCTTTTACGTGAAGAGCCACATTTGAAATGCATTCACTCAAATAAGCCTTAGTATTTCTATGTGTAGTCAGTTTTGATAACCTTTTTTTGTACCTTATTCCTGAAGGAGGAGGTCTGTTCACAAGTGGAGGGAGAGAAGGATCAGAAATGTGTGTGGACATCAGCCGTCAATGTGAAGGACAAGTTAATTTACGCCACACAGCCTTTGCTGAACAGGTTGCTCATTGTAGACATCCAATCCCAGAAAGCTGTTCAGGTAAGCCAATGAATCAGTAACTAAAACATTATTCTTGTGAACATACCATAGACACATCATCAAATTTAAATAATGATGCATTTTAATATATGTAATGTGCCATGTCTACTACATAATTCATAATCCTCAAATCTACAATTTTTAATTACAATTCTAGTTGGCATATTTTAACATGTTTATTTAGCATGTTTATTCTTCATTTGCGTATAGTATGCAAAGTCTAAATCATTTTTCTGCCATGGGCACTCAATAATCTGTTGAAAGATATTACTCAAAAGAATGTTTTGTTCATGAATAAAACATTGTTACCTTTCTCATGAACCCACCAAAGAGAACTAGGCAGTGTTGTTATTGTTAAATAAAAACTGTTAAATAAGTCTTAGGCATTTGAAAAAAAACAAATAATAATTATAAAAAATAAAATAAAATAAATGCTTTGGAAACTAATTTGATATTCAAATACTAAAATTACTAAAATTGAAAAAAAAAAAACTGAATATCAATATTTAAAAAAAGATTTGACTTCAGCAGACTTGCCCATTATGGAGCATGAGAAAACAGTTTCTTTTTTGTGTTACACAGATGAAAGAAAGTAATTCAAGTTTGGTTTGGAGTAACGTGAGAGTGAGTAAATGATGGCAGAATTTTAAATTTTGAGTAAATTATTAATTTAATTGTTAAAAAATAAATGTGACTTTCCATGGTCTGTCATCAGGATTGTTTGGCTTTAGGTTGCTGTGTATCTCATGTAGTGAATAACCAGATGTGTGCCAGCAAGACTTTCTCCATGCCAGGCCTCACTTGGGTATTCCATGATGCCTCATAATCTGCTGGCAAGGGTCACACTTGGGATCATTGAATCACCTGGGAGTGTGGTTTTCATTACCTCAGATTAGCAAGTGTTAATTAGCCACCTGATCTTTTAGAAACCGAGAAACAGAGAGAAAGATCTAATTTTTATCTACAAATGATGTTTTAAGCCTGAGGATTCACTATTTAACCAAAACTTTTTTGTAGGATTGAACATTTCACACAACTGCTAAGGATAGTGACGAGAATTTGTTTATCTGTGCTGAAGAGTTTCTATTATTCAGTCTAATCCTTGTAAGGAGGGAGGGATGTGCTGGGGTTAAACAGATTCATCTGCTCCCACAGATTATTTCACACATGGAGATAGACGCTGAAGACAACAATCACCCTCCTTCATCATAGCTACACACGAACACTGGTTCTCTCTTTGTTTCTTTTAATGCCATGTGTTGTCGAAACAAGCTGTGCAATTGCTCACATTGTGGAGGACTTAAAGGGGTCATATGATGCGATTTCAAGTTTTCCTTTCTCTTTGGAGTGTTCCAAGCTCTTGGTGCATAAAGAAGATCTGTAAAGTTGCAAAGACTAAAGTCTCAAATCCAAAGAGATATTCTTTATAAAAGTTAAGAGTCAACCACGCCTACCTAAAACGGCTGAGAGGCGGGGCACAGAGGACCTACAATAATGTACAGTATTTTAAAAATAATGTGTTTTTTGAACATTAAAGCATGTCAACATATTCCGTTACACCAAATACACAAAATAATGATCTTTAAAATAGCATCATATGACCCCTTTAACAGTGAATGCTGCATCAGATGAATACAATTATCTGAAGTTAGAGACATTCTAAAGAAAAAAATGTCCGTCCCACTGAGAGAGAGAGAGAGAGAGAGAGAGAGAGAGAGAGAGAGAGAGTATAATAATTTTTGCAATGCTCAGTGTGCAAATTAACATTTTTTTCATATTCGTGTGCATCCATGTAAGCACAGTGAGGTGTGAAAATTGCACAGTAAGGCTATCACTGCACAAAGTGAATCATTTGCTTCCCAGTGGAATATCTCCAGCCAGGTGACAGGTGAATGGATATGGATGCAAAGCTATTATTGCTAACGGGCTGAGCTATTGTTACTGTCAGCACTCCATTTAAAATGCACACCCATATAACCAAACTCTGCATGTGCAAAAAAACATACAGCTGTGCTTTCGGAAGCGACACACATTCTCTCTGTTATGGATGGTTGCTTTGGTGGACTTGTAAACTTTTATTGTGATTTTTGTAGAATGTTAAAAAGCATGGGTGGGAATCTGCTTCATGAATTAACATAATGAGTTCCAGTGATTTCATTGAATTCTCACGGGGACTCTTGAGAAGCAAACATTGTGGAAAATTGATCAATTTTTCAAAGATGCTCTTCTGACCAGGGGCAAAAATGCTGAAGCGTCTGTCTTAGTTGTGCCTAGTATGAGATAATTATAAAATTTCACTCCACTTAATGATGAATACTGTGTAGCATTTTTCTAACTGGAGTGTGTGCCCTTTTTAAGTAAACTGAATATGAAAATGTATATCATGCTGAATGACTTTATTCCTGTGAAAGCTGAATTTTCAGCAGCCATTACTCCAGTCTTCAATGTCACATGATCCTTCAGAAATCATTCGAATCTGCTGATTTGCTGCTTGAGAAAAATGTGTTATTATCAATGTTGAAAACAGTTGTGCTGCATAATTTCTTGTCTAAAAAGTTTTTTTTTTCAGTGTTCTTTGATTAATGGAAAGTTCAAAAGAACAGCATTTATTTGATTATTTAATGCAGGCTTGCTGAATAAAATAATTAATTTCTGTTAAAAATGTAAGTCTAACTGACACCAGACTTTTAAACAGTAGTGCATGAAAGTTAATTTATTAAATTAGGTAATAAATTAGATATTGTTTAATTGTAGATATTATTTATATTATTTATAAGTATATATTATTTAATTATAAAGATGGAAACCTTAAACATAGTAATTCTTCTGTTCCCCTTCAGGAACTCGAGTTGCGTTGAATCGCTAAGGGAACGCCTTCATCGTGACACATGCTCTGTGTAGATAGGCAAGCATATATAAATCATTTAGCAAGCAGAAATCCGAAATTTACCTTAACATATTAAGTTGGAGGAAGATGCATCTGAATTGATGCTTGAATAATGCACTTCCAGCAGCCATGATAAACAGTTGGCGGTTAAAATTGTATATGCACAATTTGATTTGACGAAAGTCACGAGACCTATTACTCTCTATCCAATCACGTTGATGGATAAAAATAAAATTAAAATACGCATGTAACGACCACAAACGGAGGAAAATAGCGGAGTAAAAGTACCGATACATCACTTAAAATGTACTCAAGTAAAAGTAAAAGTACACAATTTTTAAACTACTCAAAAAAGTACAATTACTGATAAAAACTACTTAATTACTGTAACGTGAGTATTTGTAATTCGTTACTTCACACCCCTGTTTGCGTCTTCCGGCCTGTTCGGCAACGCCGTCAACTCCGTTGTCAACAGGTACCAGGAAGCTCGTAAACAAGCGGCGGCATTTCAGCGGTTCCTCCCTCGCCGCACTCCAGGTCTGGGGGCTGCTGGGAGGGAGCAGCATACTGGCTCCTTGTACAGGGACACCCAGAAGCAGAGCGTCGCCTCTCGTGCTCCCCCGCGTCGGGACCAGGGGTCGAAACGACGCTCAGGGTCGGGGGCTTCAAAGCCGAAACCAGATTTAAGAACTTCTCTGGAGGCTAAGAAGTCCTCGACCAAGAAGTCCTGATGCCAGTGCCTCAGGACTTCTGAGGGCAGGCCCCTCTGGGGTAGAGCGGGGCTCACCGCATTACACAGTGCCCGTCTCTCCTCAGTGCCCTCAGGAGATCGATCTGCCGTACAGGGACACCCAGAAGCAGAGCGTCGCCTCTCATGCTCCCCTGCGTCGGGACCTGGGGTCAAAATGATCCTCAGGGTCGGGGCTTCAAAGCCGAAATCAGATTTAAGAGCTTTTCTGGAGGCTAAGAAGTCCTCGACCAAGAAGTCCTGACGCCAGTGCCTCAGGACTTCTGAGGGCAGGCCCCTCTGGGGTAGAGCGGGGCTCACCGCTTTCCACAGTGCCCGTCTCTCCTCAGTGCCCTCAGGAGATCGATCTGCCAACCCTGCCGGTGTTCCAGGACACAGTGTTCTCCCGCGAGCACTTCTCTTAGTTACCGCCCAGAAACGTAGCGTTGCTAAGAGGCTCGCTGCCTCCACGGAGGTCTCTAGAGCAGTTAGTTCGGCCGTCCCCTGCTGGTGTGCCACTTCAGGGCACCGAGCTAGCTGCTTCAGTATATAGCAGCGTGGAAACTACAGCCAAACGTGTCTCAGTGAGTCCTGCATACTGTAGAAAGGGGTTACAGAATCCAGTTTGGTTCTCCTCCTCCTCCCCTCAACGGGGTTCTTCCCACCTTGGTGGGTCCCGAGCAGACTCTGGTAATGGAACAAGAAGTAGATACTCTCTTAAGAAAGGAAGCCATCGAGGTGGTCCCTCCTCACCAAAGAGAATCCGGGTTCTACAGCTGGTACTTTATAGTTCCAAAGAAGGATGGGGGGTTGCATCCGATTTTAGATCTGCATCAGTTAAACCGCTCAGTCATGCAACTGAAGTTCAGGATGCTCACACTGAATTTCAGGATGCTCACACTCAAACAAGTCGTGCCTCAGATCAGGTCCGAGGACTGGTTTGCCACGATCAATCTAAAAGACGCATACTTCCATGTCTCCATCCTTCCCAGTCACGGGAAGTTCCTGAGGTTTGCTTTCGGGGGCGAAGCTTATCAATATCGGGTTCTTCCTTTTGGCCTTGCACTCTCACCCCGCACTTTCACAAAATGTGTGGATGCAGCTCTGGCTCCCCTGCGACTCCAGGGCATCCGCATACTCAATTATATCGACGATTGTATGATTTTAGCTCAATCGGAGCAGATGGCAGTTCGACATCGAGATGTAGTTCTTGCTCACATGAAAGAGTTGGGGTTAAGACTAAATGCCAAGAAAAGTGTGCTTTCTCCAATACAGAGAACCACTTATCTGGGCGTGGTGTGGGATTCGTCAACAATGCAGGCACAGCTGTCGCCTGCTCGTATCGAAGCAATTCTCACAGCCGTGAGAGGAGTGAGAGAAGGCCAGTCACTCACTGTCAGACAGTTTCAAAGACTGTTGGGTCTGATGGCAGCTGCGTCCAACGTGATACCTTTTGGCCTGCTGTACATGAGACCCAGGTCAGGTCGTGGAAGAAACCTTGGTTCTTGTCTCAGGGCCCAGTGCTGGGAGCTCCTTGTCGCCGTGTAATGCTAGCGAAGGATGCGTCCCTCACCGGTTGGGGTGCGGTCCAGAATGGCCACCTTGCCCGCGGTCTGTGGAGCGGTCGCCATCTCACTTGGCACATCAACTGCCTGGAAATGCTGGCCATGTTTCGAGCACTGAAACACTTTCTCCCAGACCTAAGAGATCGTCATGTGTCGGTGCGCACCGACAACACAGCAGTGGTCTCTTATATCAACCACCAAGGAGGTCTGCGCGAGGCAGGGGCGGAGGCCCTGGCGCACCAGATCCTTGTGTGGTCCCAGGGCAAACTCACCTCGCTGAGAGCAGGTCACATTCCTGGGCATCTCAATATGGGAGCAGACACCCTGTTGAGGCAGGGGCCGAGCCCGGGGAATGGAGACTTCACCCCGAGGTGGTGGAG
>NW_015552591.1:5592-5847 GCF_001515605.1 Sinocyclocheilus anshuiensis | reverse complement strand
CTCCAGCTCCACTGGGGCTGGATGCCATGGTACAGACGTGGCCGAGGCTTCGTCTGTACGCCTTTCCCCCGATCTCTCTGCTCCCGGGAGTTCTGGAGAGAGTGCGCCAGGACGGGGCCCGTCTGTTGTTAGTAGCCCCATTCTGGCCGGGCCGAGTATGATTCTCGGACCTGATTTCCCTTCTCGACGGTTCTCCATGGGAGATCCCCGTCAGGAGGGACCTCCTCTCACAGACGGAGGGCACGATTCTCCACC
>NW_015552591.1:2287-5379 GCF_001515605.1 Sinocyclocheilus anshuiensis | reverse complement strand
TTCACTTCTTGGTGCGGAGACCGCCAGCTCGACCCAGCTAACTGCCCAGTTGGTACAGTTCTGGAGTTCCTGCAGGGCCGTTTTTCCGCAGGGTTGACACACTCCACCCTAAAATCTACATGGTGGCCATTGCGGCCTACCACGCCCCTATTGGTGGACAGTCAGTGGGCAGACACCCCCTAGTTACACGTTTCCTCTGCAGTGCGCTGAGGCTGAGGCCCCCAGTACGATCTTGCGTCCCCCCGTGGGACCTGGCTGTGGTGCTAGAAGCTCTTTGTAAGCCTCCATTCGAGACTATTGAAGAGATTTCTGATCGCTATCTCACTATCAAGACTACCTTCCTTCTGGTGATACCTTCTCTAAAGAGAGTTGGGGATGTACAGGCCCTCTCAGTGGCCCCTTCTTATCTTGACTTTGCGCCCGGCATGGCCAAAGTATTTCTCTACCCTCGAGCGGAGTATGTACCTTAGGGTTGGGCCGATAGACACCTAAAGGGAATAAATAGCCTATGAGATGGGAGGATAAAAAAATATTTCAATACTTTCTCTCACAATTTTATCGTTGGGTAATTATACTGTATTTAAATTGCGGCCATCAGGGAGCCGCTACTCATATGCAGGACATTGAAACCACTTTTGAATGTGCGCTCTCATTTTACTTTCACTTTCACTTTAAAGATTCACGATCACACAGACTCTATACTACGGAGCGGCAGTTCACACTTCAGGCACACCCCCTAACCCCGCCCCCCGATGTCATCGTCCATCACGATGTTTCACTGTAGACATCGTCCAATGCCATTTTGGTAGACATCGCCCAACGCTAATGTACCTAAAGTTCCCTCTGTTACTCCACAGCCTATCGTGCTACAGCCTATCGTGCTACAGGCCTTCTGTCCTCCTCCCTTCAGGGAGCCCGACCAGCAGAAGCTTAACTGTATGTGTCCAGTGCGAGCACTGGACACGTACATCCACAGAACTGCCCTGTGGAGAAGGGCAGACCAACTGCTTGTTTGCTATGGTCCCCCTAAGAGGGGTTTTCCTGCTACGAAGCAGACCCTCAGTCGGTGGATAGTTGATGCCATTACTATTGCCTATGAGTCCTCTGATCTCCCCTTGCCTCTGGGGAACAAGGCTCACTCTACTAGAGGTGTGGCGGCCTCCAAGGCCTTTCTAGCAGGTGTGTCTATGCAGGACATCTGCAACGCTGCGGGTTGGTCCACGGCTCTAACATTCGTCAGGTTCTATGGCCTAGAAATGCGAGCCACTCTGGGCTCTTCTGTTCTCTCGCCCTAGCTTCCACAACTGGGCAGGGATTTGTAAGTCTGGCTGTGTGGGCATACTCATTCCCTTAGCGTTTCGACGCAGCTCGAGTTCCTGAAGGGGAACGCCTCCAGGTTACTCATGTAACCATGGTTCCCCGAAGGGAATGAGATGCTGCGTCTCAGGCCATACTTCCGGCATCCCTGCAAGCGCTGGCTTCATTCCTAGAAGCTGACACCGGTTCCACCGCATGTGCTTTTATAGCTTCCTGGTCATTACATCACGTGGCATCTCGCCCATCTATTGGCCTGATTACACATGTGATTCAGAGCATGGTCACGCTGAAGGCGTTCCCTTAGCGTTTTGACGCAGTGTCTCGTTCCCTTCGGGGAACCATGGTTACATGCGTAACCTGGAGACGTTTTTGCTCATTTTGTTGTTGTGTTGGACTAATTAAATTTCCTCTGTTGTGTGACTGTGTTTATTTCATTTTTTATTGCATTGCATTTTGCTTCCTCTTCCTCTCATTCAAATTCAAAATCCTGTGTGGCCAGTTCAATTCAGATTTCATCCTATGACTCAAACATGCCATTTGCCCAACCCTACTATAAACTACATTTTCAGTCTTTAACTGTAACTACATTATATGATTTTCATAAGCAAATGGAATCCGTTGTTGTCAACAGACTGTGAGCACCGACCGGGTTCCAGTGAAGCTGCACTATGATAAGTCTCATGACCAGGTTTGGATCCTGAGCTGGGGAGATCTTGAGAAAAACTTTCCAACCCTCCAGGTAAACCAAATCACGGCAGATTCATCACTGAGTGCTAATCACCACCTGATGCCTCTTCAACAAGAATACTGGGACGTTCTGCCTAACTACTTCTCTTGTCTGATTATTCAAGTATATGAGTCGGCCCTGCTGAGTGTGTGTTTTAATGATTTTAGTTTTGGAGCATTCCCAAGTGATGTAAAATTGAACCAGCATAGCAAGGGGTCTCAGTGGGGTTGTATATTGCATAATTGGCACACCCTCGTCCCCCATAATGCATAGCTTTGGTTAATCACAGACAGAATACATTGAGTTCATCAAAGACACAGAGATTTCTGGCTTATTGTGTTACCATAGATGTTCACACGTCTCCCTCTTGTGTGTGATCATGTGGATGAAAGCCCCAATGAAATTGCATCGCTCATGTTTTTATTGTGACTCTTCCATACATCAGGTGATCAGCCAAGCCAGTGGAAGCACGTCCCACCACACCATCCACACCCAGCCAGTTGGCCATCGCTTCGAGAGGGTGGAGGATTTCTTTATTCCTCCCCCAGCCGGTTGGCCATCGCTTCGAGAGGGTGGAGGATTTCTTTATTCCTCCCATAAGCCTCACCATCAATCACATCAGGTAAAAGAGAGAAAGACTCCCACCATTATATATATATATATATATATATATATGAGCAATGTATGAACACGTACTAACTGTGATTAGAACTCCAGAGAAAACGTCTCAGGTTACTTATGTAACCATGTTTCCCTGAGTGGGGAACGAGGCACTGCGTCCTCTAGGGGTCGCTATGGGGAACGCCTCTTCGTGACCCGTGTCTGAAGCATACATTGAAAAAAACACCAAAAACACGTTGGCCGGCGACAGCCCATGACATCACTACGCGTGCAACTATTAGTATAAATAGGCACCGGGAGAACATGTCATTCACTTCTTCGTCTGAAGCTTGTGTTCGAAGCATGGCAGGAAGCCTAGAGGACGCAGTGTCTTGTTCCCTACTCAGGGAACCATGGTTACATAAGTAACCTGAGATGTTCCCTTTCA
>NW_015552591.1:0-450 GCF_001515605.1 Sinocyclocheilus anshuiensis | reverse complement strand
TACACAAGAAGGTTCTCGCAAATGCCACCTATACTTCCCGCTCGATGAAGAGGGGAGAGGGGATATCCTGGAGCCCGGACATCCAGGAATTTTTTGCAGTGTCGTGCCGGGGGCCCAAGAAGGCTGAAGGCTCCCGCAGAAGCCTCCGACCTGGCCGCATGGTCCAGGAAGTATGAAGCCGGTACCAGGGCTATCATACAGGCTGGACACAATATTGACGAGTGAGGTAACACTGCAAGTCGAGCACCTGGTTTCTGAATCCAGCAAAGTAGTATACACACATAACCACCAGCACATTAAATACATACAGTATATATATATACATATATATATATATATATATATATATAGAATGGATCATACTCACCCGCCAAGGTTCCCGCGCCGGAGCCTCGTTCAAGAGGAGACTCAAAGAAGCCTCTAGTCCAGACCATCAGCAAGGTGGTCACT
>NW_015552590.1:1148657-1149798 GCF_001515605.1 Sinocyclocheilus anshuiensis | reverse complement strand
TATATTATACATTTGTAAATATAAATATTATAATATAAATATAAATAAATGTAATAAGATAAAATAAATAATTAATAATAATAAAAATAAAATAATAAATAATTAATATATTATATAAGCTTAAAAACATCTTAATTTCTTCTTTTGTCCAGGCTATGCATCTGGTGTACCGCGCTCTGGAGAAGGAGCCTGTGCCCTCAGTCCTGCCCTCCTCTCTCATCCCTCCATCCAAAAGGAAGAAGTCATCAGGGTCCTTGTCCAGTATGGTGCCAGTGTTACCAGGCAGCCCGCCGCCACCTAAAGACAGCCTGCGCTCGACCCCCTCTCACGGCAGCATGAATTCCCTGAACAGCGCCGGGAGTTTGTCCCCAAAACACACCATTAAATCCTCACAGGTACACTTTTATTGGTGCATCTTCATGTTCATGTTGTACAGAAGATTTGAAGAGGATCTGATGTTTTTAACTCTATCTTCAGCATTCAGTAAACTGGGTGGTACCAGTCGCAGACAGAGGGCGCTATGACGACATCTTCCTCAAAACAGACACTGATCTTGACGGCTTCGTCAGCGGCCAAGAAGTTAAAGAAATCTTCATGCAGTCCAGCCTTCCTCAGAACCTCCTGGCACATATTTGGTAGCTGCTTCTGTTCATCACTTTTGTTTTTCTTCACTCTTCCTGTTGTGATTGGCACACTCATCACTTCCTCTGCTGTCTTTGTCAGGGCTTTGGCGGACACCAGGCAAATGGGCAAACTTACGCGCGAGCAGTTCTCCTTAGCCATGCATCTCATTCAGCTGAAAGTCAGCAAAGGCATGGATCCTCCGCAAGCTCTGACTCCAGACATGATCCCACCGTCTGAACGCGGCACACCGGGACCTGTAAGTCACGTCAGCACGTTTATCATCGCACCCTTAAATTCATCCTGGGGTTCTGCAGCTGACTGAAAGGCTGTAGGATTGAACCCCAGAGGAAGTCCAGTCCCAGAGAATATCCATGTAAAGAGTGTGCTGTGATTATAATATATAAGCAGTATCTGCAAAATGATTTGAATGAAATATCATGGTCCAGTGTTGTTATTGTTACAATGTAATATCCCATAAAAATGTATTACAAATGTTTTCATGAATTTAAATAAAGCT
>NW_015552590.1:1142845-1148074 GCF_001515605.1 Sinocyclocheilus anshuiensis | reverse complement strand
TAAATTATAAATACAATTTATTTTATAATACTAAATAAAATAAATAAAACACACACATACATAAATAAAAAACAAAAACTAATAAAAATCATAAAACCTAACAAAAACCTAAACTAAAATTTAAAACTGAAAATATAAAAATAACTTCCGAAAAATAATAGTATATATTATGATGGTACTTAAATAATACTAAACTAACACTGTCCTGGTCATATTTTACCCCCAAATCAATACTATGTTTCATATCATATTGGATTACATTTAAAATGATTTTTTTTTAAATTCCGATAATGAAATATCATGCGTTTAATAAAAAAAAAATTAATAAATAAAAATCTTGTCCAGATAAAATGTTTAATTTTTTTTGAATGAAAAAGATAATTACATTAAAATGTGCATAATTTAAATACATATACGAATAGTAATGTTAATAAATGCTTTAATATTTGAATAATATTTATTTATTTCAGTCTGAAATACTCGCGTTGAAGCAGATCTCAACAGCCCTAAAATAGGTTTCACATTCCTTTTGCAAAATGCTGTTGCATATTTTTCATTTTTATTTTGGAGAGAATATATGACCCTAACATGTTTTTGACAGTTTGTTTTTTTAGATTTACCCACCTGCATTATCTTCAGTACAATAAACGAATAATGAGCAATGTGAGCTGATACAGTATCACTTAAAGTATTAAAATGAAATTGCTATTTACTACTATTATACTTTCTATACAGATCATAGCGTAATGTATTGTGTAGCAGTATTATTGTCCCTCATTTGAAGTGCTTCCTGTTATTTTTTTTCCTCAGAGTCTGTCGGGTTATATGACACCAGTGGGCTCTGACATAGCCGCACTGACCGAGATGCGCCGGGTAAACAATCTCTTTCTTTCCATGTATTTCAACTTAAGTATCACTTGTCACATTTCTACAAACCCTAGGCGTTTAGCAGATGAATCTGTCATCATTCACAACACATCAAGAGAGCCACTAGCATCTTATCACAAGCGCAACAGTTCAAAAAATATGGAAAATCTTACCAAACAATCTTCCGTTCCTTTCCATCCACATTTCAATGCTGCTGATGTTTAATGCCGTTATCACTGGCTAAAATCAGGCGATAATGTTCAAGTTATGGGTAGGTAATATTTGGGAAAAGCCTGAACAAATGCTTTCGATGGTCTGTTAGCCGAGACGTTGAGTTGAAAAGCATTTGTGAGAGATCCAGTGCTGTGTCTTGACTTCCCCATGTTTTGAACATCAGAGGTGGAAGACGAGCTGGTCTCTGCTCCCGTGTGGTGGCTGCTTGCTGTTCTCTACCCTTCCGTTTGTGTGGTGCTGTGCATCTGTGTGCTTCAGATGCAGCAGGACTGACTTTATGTGCTGGACCCCCTCATACAGGACAGCTCCAGCTCCGTGGGTTCAGGCGAGTTCACCGGGATTAAAGAACTGGACGAAATAAGCCAAGAGATCGCTCAGCTGCAGAGGTAACGCAGTACACTGACATCTAACGGTGATGTGCACTATATTTGAACTGCCAACAAAATTCACAAGACTTTAATTTATATGATATATTTTTCCTGTTATTTAATAGATTTAATAAGCTAGTGCTGTCAAACGATTAATCGCGATTAATCGCATCCAAAATAAAAGTTTTTGTTCACATAGTTTGTGTGTACCGTGTATATTTATTATGTATACATAAATACACAACCATGCATGTATATATTTAAGAAAAATATGTTACGTTTATATATTAAATATATTTATATATAATAAAAAATATATGTATATAAATATATATACTGTATGTGTGTGTATTTATATATACATAATAAATATACACAGTACACACACATAAACTATGTGAACAAAAACTTTTATTTTGGATGCGATTAATTGTTTGACAGCACTATAATAATCATTCACACACACACACGCAACTTTTTTTTTTGATAGTTTGGGGTCAAATAAATGAATGAATAATTATTTCAGCAAGGACTCATTAAATTGATTAAAAGTGACAGTACAGCCATTTATAATGTCACATAAAATAGCTTTTTGTAACTTTATTCATCAAAGAATCCTGAAAAATACTGAAAATGTATCAGGCTTTATACAAAAACTCGAATGATACTGAATAATGTGTACCATGGTTGTTATAGTTAACTAAAACCACAAAAAATAATAATAAAATATTAAAAAGTAAAACCTAAACTAGTTTTATTTCACTTAGTTGCCTAGGCAATATTTCTCATGTTTAATGTAGTTTAACTTGATATAATAGAATAGCTAAGTAAAACTGAAATTAAAATGAATATAAACTATATAGACATATTTTAAAAAAACTAATAAAATGGCAAAAACACAACAGAATTCCTAAACCTTTAACTGAAATTAAAGTGAAAGTACAAATATATATATATTAGGGCTGCACGATTAATCGAATGCGATTGTCATGCGTATTTTGTTAGTAAAGCCGGTTCTGTAATCAGCAGTAAATCATCATCACGTGCTTTTAGATGGAGCAGAATTTACTACACAGAGCCGTAGTTCACTGACAAGTTACGAGAAAAAAAATCGCAGACGATTTTATTGTGTGATTATGAAATTGAAGAAATCGTTCGCAATAATGACAGCTGTTTGCATAGCTTCTCAGTGAATTACGGCTCTGTGAAGTAAATGCTGCTCCATCTGAAAGCATGTGAAAATACCACATTTAATAACATATTTTTACTCCAAACTCACTTCATAATGTCAGTCGAGTGTTTGAAATAAATCCTTCTGTGAGATGATGTGGCTTCTTACACAGAATAAGGCACCCAACATATTTCATAGTATTTAAGCAGTGATAAAGGCATTGCATTATAAATATACTTTATTTTAATGAAAATTATAATAATAATAACTCAGATAAACCATTTATTGTCATAATCGTGTGTTTATTAGTCACGTTGAATCAATAAAAGCAGTTAAATCTTGTTTATTCAGCAACCGCTATAGGGATTTCCTGGGTTTCTTCTGCTAGGCGTATTTGGAGTTTCAGCGCGAGAGCGCCCTCTGGCCTTTGGATGGAGATTTACTGCTGATCACAGAACCATGCTTCACTGAAAGATACGCATGACAATCGCAGCTTCTGTCGAATCGCGATCTCGATTCCATTTCGATTTATCGTGCAGCCCTAATTTATATATATACATACATATATTTTTTTATGTGTCAGTAACTATATTAATTGACAATATATTAAATGTGTTATTAATGATACATTTTAAATGTTTATTTTTTAAATGATTTTTTTGATAAATATATTATTCAAGTTTTTTAAAAGTCTTAAAATATATATATATAAAAAACCTTAAACTTGAATGATATGAAATTTTGCCTTGGGTTAAAATACTGAAAATGACTAATACTAAACTAAATAAAACACAGTAAAAATACAAATATATTTCTTTAAAATTATAAATAAAATGCAGTTTTATAATACTAAATAAAATAAATAAAACACACAAACATAAAAAAAAAGAATAATAATCTAATAATGAAAATCATAAAACCTAACCAAAGCCTAAACTCAAACTAAAACTGAAAATCTAAAAATAACTTCAGGACATTAGGGCCTTTCGCACTGCGGGAACCTTTTCATAGTACCAGAACTAATTGTGGAGCTACCCACTTTTTGTCATTTCCATGTCCATTATTGTGAAACCCGCGAGACACAACAAAAACACTGCTCCGATCACAGCGTTCTCCATCCTCCTGTTGTTAACGTTATTCTTTGTTTCCGTTGTTGAACGCCGCGCACAAATGACGTCACTGTGTGTCGACCGTCTTACGTACACTGTCCGTGCGAATGCAACCCTTTAAATGGTACTGGGAAATAGTTCGCGCAAAATCGTCCCAGTACTTTAGTACTGTACATTTAGTCCTGGAACTAAAGCGGTGTGAAAGGCCCTATTAATAAATACTATAATGGTACACTGTCCTGGTCATTTTTGACCCCAAAATCAATCTAAATAAAATGTCAAAAGCCCCAAATATTACCAAACGTTCAACTAAAATTAAAGTGAAATTACAATTAATTACAAGTCTTAAAATATTTAGACTAAGTATCACAAACTATATATATATATTAATTATAACCATATATTAAATGTGTTATTAATATGATACATTTTAAATGTTTATTTATTTCTTTCTTTTGATAAATATATTATACAAGTATTTTAGAAGTCTTAAAATATATTTAAAATATTACGATTTTTTAATTGTTGTTGAACTTGTGAAAATGAGCATGCAAACTGTTTTAATAAGTGTTTGTCCATGTGTGGAAATGTTGCTGTGTAAATCCCTTCTGGTTCTTTTCATTTTTCTGAAACGACCTCCAAAAAATAAATGCAATGGAAAAACAGTATTTCCCTTAGGTACAGTACTGCAACAAAACACAGTGTGTGAAATTTTCTGCCGCTGTGCAAAGTGTGTGAATAGTTATTTAAATATATATTTTTTTAATTCATACTTTTTTTTTTTCAGGTTTTAATCAACTTGTTTTAAAGTGTGGACATTTTTTTTAAATGTTGAAAAAATGATGCAATCTCAGCTTTTGATTTATTTTAAGGAGGTAGAGATTTTTTTTCTTTCTGGATTTTGCCTCCTCCTGTCTTTGTTGTCCATTTTTCTGTTTGGCTCTCCCCACCGAGTCTAGCATTTTTGTCCTTTTCCGAACAGTTGCCTTATAGATGACCCTGAACAGACTCTCATGCTAACACGCACCCTTCAAAGAAAGAGGAAAGGTACCCGAGAGCTCTTGGTGGTGGATGAGTTTCCCTCTCCCTAGCAAATCCTCATCTGTTCACTGTTAACGTGTGTGCTTTCTTTACGAAATCTCTTGTTTCACTTGCTTATTCATGCTGCCTCAGCACTCTTGCTTTCACACACTGGGATACACTCAGGTAAAACCTTCTCTTGGCTGTCACGGTTTTTGTTTTGTGTGTGTGTGGAGGCAGGTATGAGGGATGTTTTCTAGCTGACAACAGTTGATAAAGGTTTTTGTGTCTTTTGTTTGATAATTTCAACAGGGAGAAATACACTTTGGAACAAGACATCAGAGAAACAGAGGAAGCCATCAGACACAAAACCACAGAGGTTCAGGTAAACCTGGCAGTGGAATTATTAGTTGTTATTATTATTATTATTATTATTAATATTATGAATGATAATAATAAT
>NW_015552590.1:1105138-1142371 GCF_001515605.1 Sinocyclocheilus anshuiensis | reverse complement strand
ATACTTATTTTGTTGTTATTATTTGTTAAAGTTATATTAAATATAAAATACA
Source organism: Sinocyclocheilus anshuiensis (assembly GCF_001515605.1). Lineage (NCBI taxonomy): Eukaryota > Metazoa > Chordata > Actinopteri > Cypriniformes > Cyprinidae > Sinocyclocheilus > Sinocyclocheilus anshuiensis. The sequence goes on along the minus strand of NW_015552590.1, from coordinate 1,142,319 downwards.
TTTAGTATTTTAGTATAAAACAAAAAATAAAATAAAATATAGTTAAATATTAACATAATATACTTGCATATAATGTAGTTTATTTTTATTATATTCTAAGATAAATATATTAATATACTTAAGTATTAACATATTTAGAAGTAAATGTATTTTAATATATTATTAAATTATATTGACATTTAATTATTTAAATTATAAATTATTCTTAGTGTTATTAATATTTAAAAGTAAATACATTTCTAAAGAATTTAATATAAATATAATTATATATATATTAAATAATTGAAAAATATTTTACTTGTATTATTGTTCTGTGAAAATATATTTGAATTAGTATTAATAGGTTTTTTTATTTGTAGTATTTTATTCTTAGTTATAAATATATGTGAAAATTAGTATTAAGTTATTAATATAATAATTTAAAAGTATTTTACTTGTATTATTGTTCTGTGAAAATATATTTGAATTTGTATTAAGTATTTTTATTTGAAGTATTTTATTCTTACAAATATATATGAAAATTAGTACTAATATAATAAATTATTTAAAAGTATCCGTTTTTTTTTTTTTATGCACACGTTATATGTTGGCTTCATTATCAACTGAATTTGCTTTGATTGACAGGAGATGCAGAACGATCTGGACCGAGAGACGTCCACCCTCCAGGAGCTTGAGGCGCAGAAGCAGGATGCTCAGGAACGGCTGGAGGAAATGGACCAGCAGAAGGCAAAGCTGGAAGACATGCTTAATGACGTACGGCAGAAGTGCCAGGAAGAGTCGCAAATGGTGAGTGAAAACCTTGAGAAGACTTGAGAGGATTACCAGATCCTCAGTGACGATAAACATTCAACACATCCGATCTGTTTCTGTTCAGATCTCATCCCTACAGTCCCAGATCCACTCGCAGGAGTCAGACCTGCAGAGCCAAGAGGAAGAGCTGGGCCGGGCCAAGGCTGACCTGAACCATCTGCAGCAGGAGGAAGCTCAGCTAGAGCAGAGTCTACAAGCTGGCAGGATTCAGCTAGAAACCATCATCAAGTCCCTCAAAGCCACACAGGATGAGATCAACCAGGTGGTGCCTTCAGAGCAGTTTCTATTCCAACCACTAGGGGATGACAACACCTAAAGATGTCCTTATTTCAAATGTGTTCATGCAAATATGACATTAGAAGGCAGACACCAGAAACTGTTGTCTAATAATGCCAGAAAAAAAAAAGAAAATGTGCTAAGCGTTGAAGTATGTAACGGATCGAACTGATGTGTGTGTGTTGCAGGCTCGGAGCAAACTCTCCCAGATCCAGGACAGCCAACATGAGATCAGTAAGAGCATTGAGCAGTACAGCAGCACCCTGAACGGAACCCACGGGGGCAGCATGACCAACCTGGCCGACATGAGCGAAGGCTTTTCAGAGAAGGAGAACGGTGGTTTCGGGGCTATGGTGAGACATTTTAGGTTGTATTTTAAAGAACCTATTCATTGCCATTAAAGTGAAATTACTGAACCTACACACAGGAGAACACATGATAAAAATGCTAATTTTAGAAGAACATTTCAGATGGCACTTAGAGGCTTTTGCCTCTGAGCTCTTCATATATATATATATATAAATATAAATTACTTGGAATCAAACAAAATCAGATAATGCATTAATTGTAATTGATTAATTACATGTTTCGATTAATTAATCTAATTAATTGCAATCTAATAAATTTGACTGAAAATATCCACCGAGAATATTTAAAGCTATTTTTGTGTTAAACGAGAAAGTATCAAGTAGACATTACAAATTGTAGCTTTAGAAATAAATATTTTAGTTGATTCAATGTCAAATTTATTACACACAAACATTTAGGCTGTAACGGCCTGACGTAAACTATGGAACATAAAAGATGATTTGAGAAACATCTCAGTATTTTTTGTTCATACAATGAAAGTCATTGGTAACCAAAACAGCTACTATTTTTTTGCATTACTTTTTAATGCAATACAACAAAAATACACACAGTTATATATTGAGTTATTGTTATTTATTTAACAAATAAATATTTATACAAATATGTTATATAATTGTTATAAAAAATGAAAAATAATAATGCAAAAAGATTTGAAAAAGTAATACAAAATATGAAATCATTATTAAAATGTATTATTAAAAATATTTTTGGGGGGATTTATTCCTTTATTATTCAGGTAGGACAGTGGAGAGATGACAGGAAAGTATTGTGTACACACACACACACACACACACATTTTAAACAGGAACAGGCTCTTCATGATTATATCAAGTTTCATAGTTGCACTGTTATTTGTCTCTTATTTTTTCTAATTTGGAGTATTTCTGAACAATCATGAAGCTCACTCCTCGTGTGATTGCGATTGAATTTCTATTGACATTCTCTGGTTTCGGAGGGAGAACTTTGCTTGCTTTTCTTTCTGAATTATGGCTTGTATGCAAAGGTACAATTTGGAAACCCAGCACTTTTAACAGAGCTTCTTATGTTATTTGGAACAGGTGAGGTGCTGGCTTAAATTGCAAATTGTAGGCACAAAATGACTGAAATTTAGACTTCAGGGTTCTTGTTTCAAATATTTTTTTCTCTGAAGAGTTCTTGCTTTCCATCTTTTCTGGTTTGAGCTAGACATTTTCAGCTGGACCCCGAATATAGTGTTGGCCCATTTATTAGACATCTGGGTTGAAAGCTAGCAGGTTAAGCTGCTATCATAATCAACTATAAAATGAGTTCTACAATGTCTTTAAGAAAGAAAATACTCTTGCTTTTGAACATAAAACAGCAAATTTGATCCATGTTCAGCCCCTCTTACCTAAAACCTTCTATATAAGAGAATCAATAAAAGAGGCCTCAGATCAGTGTGAAAGCAAATATCTACAGTCAACAATTGTTTGTTTAAACCCATTACAGGAAGACCCTTTCAAGGTGAAAACCACTGTGTTCAACAGCGCCCCGCAGGAGATGCACACAGACCCCTTCCAGTCTGAAGACCCATTTAAAACAGACCCATTCAAAGGTAGGCCCTTTTGTTCTGCTCAAATATATATATAATTATATGGCTCAAATTTATATTTAAGCCTCTACCAGTAAATTGCATTATATAAATAAATATGTTAATATAAATTGAATTTAATTATGAATGCATTGTGAAATGCTTCTCATTATTGATGGATATAAAAGTTCCCCCATTAGAAAGTGTTTAAAATGGCAATATTTCAGTTTTTCATTAAAGACACCACAGTTCTTGCCCAAAGCTTCATGGTGTTTAAACATCATGTTCGGTTACCTTGGCACAGTTCCCCCTTGGTAATAAATGAGGCTTTCAGTTCCCCAACTCTCATAAAATTGGGCTAAAGATAGCAACTTGATAAAATGATATAATTTAAATTGATGGTATTCAAATTCAAGACTTTCCCGTGACAGTTACATTAATCTGTAAAATCTTTTAGATCCTTTCGGAGGAGACCCTTTCAAAGAGACCGACCCGTTTAGGACCTCTTCTGAAGATTTCTTCAAGAAACCCTCTAAGCCAGACCCCTTCAGCAATGCCGATCCTTTTAGCAAAAGTGCCACACTTCCCTCAAAGGTACCTAGAAAACCAACAAAATCGCATTATTCCCCTGATTCTCTGCCTTGTTTCTCAACTACCTCTTTTCTTTTGTCTTGTAGAGTCATAATTTTTCAAGTAATGACCCCTTCAGCTCCACCAGCCCCAAACCGAAAGGCCAAGGTATGCCGTTTGCATGTGTCTCTCACTTATTTAGCTGAATCATAACATCTCTGCCACTCCCTTTCTTTGAAGATGCTGTGCAAAATTCGGCTTCTTCATCTCTGCATGCAACAGAACTTGAACCTCTGAAACTGATCTGGTATCAGCTGAAAATGCCTCGTTTCCCTCACAAACACCTTGAGGGACATGCTTAGGGTGCATTACACAACTCAAGCAAGATAATACTTTCACACCTTGTGCCCAGTGGCGACACTTTTGTCTTTTTTTTCCAAAGGCCACTCAGAGAGCAGTTCGAGAAAACTTGTGTGAAGAAGCTGTCAAAAGAGTTCCCATGCAATACGTCCGCTCGCAGGCCCCTTTGGCTGCCTGAACGACGTGAAATTCCTCTGCTCTTTCAGTAAACAGTTAATGCAGCATTCGGTTGCAGCATTGTTGAACACTGAGGCGATGCCAGGAAATGCTCAACAAAAACCACTGTGTTCAACAGCGCCCCGCAGGAGATGCACACAGACCCCTTCCAGTCTGAAGACCCATTTAAAACAGACCCATTCAAAGGTAGGCCCTTTTGTTCTGCTCAAATTAAATACCTCCCTTCCTTAGAGATGAATCTGAACGCTATACTAAGCATAAATACATTGTTTAATTTCAAACTCCTGTTTACTGGTATTTGTGTGGCACATTTTTGGATCCAAGCTTTTGAAGCCTTTGTAATGGCTACTAAACACATCTCCCTTTTTCCTCTTTGTTTATTACAGGCGATCCGTTCCAGAATGACCCATTCTCAAAGCAGACCTCCACAGTTGCAGGTATCCAGTCCATCGAAATACATGAAGCACCTCTCCAGTGTTGAGCTTTGAACTTTGAAGATATCAAATAAATTCATCTGTTACTTACTAAATGTATATTTAGTGTATATTTAGTATGCATACTGCATCAACTTAGTATCCATACTAAATCCATTGAAAAAACATTTGATTTCAAGCTTATTAATATGCATACTAACATGATCTGTTCAGTCAGGTCAGAAAATAAGTGAATGACTTCAATAAATGTAAATATACAAAATAGTAAACAGTTAATGCAGCATTCGGTTGCAGCATTGTTGAACACTGAGGCGATGCCAGGAAATGCTCAACACGTTTTTTTTTTTTAAACCTGTGGGTTGAAGGCAAAAAAACCCCACAAAGACAACAAAGCAAATTGGTGCTTTACATTTTTGTTTTGACTTTTTGAAATGGAAAATTTAAACTCCTGTTTGATTGCTTCAGTATGCATTTTATTTGATCTTATTACTATTGTGAATGTTTAATGTATTTATTAAAAGTGGTCAAATGAGTACTTCAGTGATTATTGACCATAATATTATTTTAAATAAATAAAGATCATTCTATTTATTTATTGGTTATTTATTCATTATTTTGTTTAGTAAAATTAAAAACAAGTCAATAAAAGTAGTCACATAAGTAATTCACGAATCCTTGGCCATAATATTATTTGAAATAAAAACTTTTTATTGACTTATTATTTTAATTTAACATTATGAAGGGTCACTAAAGTATTTATTTGGCAATTTTTTGGTAGCTTGTTTTCAATTTTTATAAATAAATAAAATGTATTGGTACTTTTAATTAAAAACCTTTTATTTTCTAATTTGAAAAAATATGTATTTTTAATTGAAATCAAAAGTAAGTCTGTAAAAGTGGTTGAATAAAAACCTCAATGACCCTTGATCTTTATATTATTTTAAATAACTAAATAAAGTAAAAGTTTTTTATTTAAAGTACCATTGTGATCAAGTATCATTAGCAATTACTAATTTTTTTTTACCACTTATATTGACAGAAAAATGGGAGCAGAATATGAAATTTTAATACAAGAATTAACCTCATAATCTGTCTAACATAATTTTTCCGTTTCTTGACTTGTAATACTCTAATTCCTAATTCCAGATTTCTTTGGTACTTTGGACCCATTCGGAAGCAGTTCGTTCGGCAGCAACAGCGGATTTGCAGACTTCAGCCAAATGTCAAAGGTAGTGAACACCTTTTACACATTTTTCTTTTGTATTTTAAGCATAGTGGAACTTCACTTTCTCACGCTTTTGCAACATGACATTTGTAAGATGTGGTTTTGATTAAAGTCCCACTCAAAATGTGCGTGGTTTGCACCTTGTGACTGATAATGGCCCTTTGCTTCTCCTTTCCGCTGCGATTTAATTTAGGGCTTTGTAGACGACCCCTTCAGCCGAAAACAAGACATGCCAGCTCTCCCACCCAAGAAAAGCATACCGCCACGACCCAAACCACCCAGCGGTAAGCATTTAACCTTCATCTCAAGGCCCAAAAACAAACATTGACCCTTTTCAATTTATATACAACCATATAAGGTGTTTAAGCTAGTATTTCAAAGTAAACGATTACTAAAACTACACAGCTAACTGTTGCAATAAACAAATGTAGTCAAAACACGCCATCTAAACAGCCAACAGGAAAGACCTGGAGAATGTTGTTTGGGTGGATCTTTCTCTACGTTTTTGACACTCAAATTTAAGAAGACAAACCTTCAAAGTTTAGCATCACTACACCTCTTTTAACTAGTTGTTTGTCAGCAGTGAAAGCAAAACAGCTTTGAACAAGAAGTTGTTGACTGCAGCTCACACCTTCATGTTGTAGAAGTCTTTTATTAAGTTCAAGAAAACTGAATTCTGACTATCCATGATATCTAAGACTTCCTCCATTAGTTGTCAACAGGAAATTGAGGTACAACCTTGGTACGTTTGCTTAAGCTTTTAATTTTTATTTTTTTAATGCAGTATTATATCTCCATCCAACTCCAAAACGGTGCACAAACAAACCTGAATGGAAGATAAATTTGTCACCTGGAGAAAACGAAACCTGCGCTGTTTCCTCTGCAGTCGGCAGTTGGAGGAAAAGTCGAATCTGTGCAATCTCACTCTTTTTTTTTTTTCAGAAAGATGTTTTTTTTCATCCTAGAAAACAAGGGAGTGCTTTCCTGGTGTAAACGAGGTTTAAAATTTGGTGTGGAGGTTAGAGAAGTAGGTTTTTTCGGTGAACTCAGGGTGGTATAGCTAACATGCTCCGATGATCTGCGGTTAGCCTGCACTGCCAGCATCGTGCGCTGATCTACACACCCCTCCCCACTTCCTGTGTGTGTGTTTACACACTTTAGTGGGTAGTGTGGCCTGACTGCCACAACTTTTTACTTTATTTCATGTTTTACTCCTCTCAAAAACACATTTCGAACATTGTAAGTGGAGTTAAACTATGTGTATCCCATAGTATATACAAGTTTACAGATTAAATAAAAATTAAAAATAACATCAAAAAATATGCAGTATTTTGCTAATTAATGTATACTTTTTGTCTGGGAAGACTAGATTTTTAAAACCCAAATTAAAATGAATTTGTTGTAAAATTGAAAATTCATTCATTTTTTGTTAACGTATTGTATCATTAAAAAGCACGGCTTGTTTTTGACATCTTTCCCTCAGCAGGGTGGAGTCTTTTTGCGGTTTAGTATTCCGTTTACTGACAGAAAGAAACTGATTGCTTCTCTGGTATAAATAACAGCCCTATTGAATATGCGGTTAACACCTTTAGAGGAACCAGCAACCCGTTTAAAGTTCTCACGAGTAAGTGAATGCCATTCTCGGCAAATGGTGCAAGAGAGGGGGGGAAAAAGAAGTTTGCATAAGCATTTTTTAATCCGAAAGTCCTCACTGGTTTGTGATTAATTTTCTTGCGCAAATTTCTATACTAAGCAAATTGCTTTTTAAGCATTCTGCTTTCCTATAAAACAACAACGTGTGAGCCGTATTTAGTGCTCTTGTTGGGTGTGTGTAGAAAGAGAAAGTTCAGTGTTGTTTTGAATTGAGACCGAGTTACCGCATCATACAAGCTTGAACCACTGTGGGTTTTTTGGTTGAGCTTCGAAAGGATATGTGCAAATGACGATTGTTTGATTATTAATTATTTAGTATTATAAATTAGTTATTTATTACAAAGAATTACATTATTGTTCAAAAGTTTGGGGTTGGTAAGATTTTTTTTTTTTAAGTAGTCACTTATACTCAACAAGGCTGCATTTATTTATTTTTTTTAAGTACAGCAAAAACAATATAATTATGAAATATTATTACAATTTAAAATAGCAATTTTCTATTTTCATGTATTTTTAAATGTAATTTATTCCTGTGATGCAAAGCTAAATTTTCAGCAGTAGTTATTACAGTTTTCAGTGACACATGATCCTTCAGAAATCATTCTAATATGCTGATTTGCTGTTCAATAAATTTTGCTGCTTAATATTTTTGTGGAAACTGATATTTTTTTCTGGATTCTTTGAATACAAAAATGTATTTGAAATATTTTGTAACATTATAAATGTCTTTACTGCCACTTTTGATTTAATGTGTTCTAGATTAATGTTTTAAAAAAATATTAATGGTATATATTGTAATATTAATTATGATTTTTTTTAATGTTAATATGTCTTAAAATCATCACACATTTATACATTATATGATATTTAAACACTGGTTGTCTTTTGGTTTAGGTTCTTTAGGTTTAAACCTCATAAATGATTTTTTTTAGTGAGCTACCGCTATATGTTTTCTATTATTATTTAGTAAGTAAAGCAATTAGAATTCATTAGTTATTATAAAGTTATACAGGGCCAATGTATTGTTATTTAGCTTAACAAAAATGATACAAAACGGCTGGCTTAGACACTCAAAATGAAAACTGCTGTTTTTCAACAGGTAAAAGCACTCCTGTAAACGTGCCCGGATCTGCCGATTCGGACAAGACGAGCGATCCCTTCCAGCCCTTCAGTGCCGACCCCGCTGATCCGTTTCAGAGTAAAAAGGGGGTGGGAGACCCGTTTAGTGGCAAAGACCCATTTGCTCCATCTGCCTCAAGTAAAGCCTCTAAAGACTCTTCATTGGGTTTTGCAGACTTCAGCTCTGTAAGTTGAGCTTAGTGATACTCTTCTCTTGTCCGGTCCACTTGTTTCTTTCCAAAATCGAAATAAAAACCAACCAACAAACCAAAAAAAGTGCTTTCTAGCGATCACCAGTGAGGTTTCCTAGAGCAGACCGCACCATTGGCTTCTGTATCGCTCAGTCTGTCGCCTTGTGCCGGCTACTCATTTATTTTCCTCCATGTCTGCAGTCCATCTATCTGTGATTAACTCACCAACGCACAGAATTCAGGATAATAAGCCCTAATCAAGCAGCCAGGCATCATCTCTATCTCTTTCAGTGACTCAAATACAGTTGTTTGTGGTGCACATGGCTATGATGTCATCTGTCGTTTTGCTCAGCATTTGCATGGGCTTGTGGGAAGAGAGGAGCGGTCGCACTTGGTAATACCAAGCGCTCTCGGCTAAGCTAATGTGGCTTCTTGCTGTTCTTCTGTGACTCTTTTGTTAGCTTTTATGCAAATGTCTTGTTTTTCAAAGAAACACTATTCAGGCTGCAATTGTCATTCAAAAGCAGTCAAAGTAAGGTCTTGGTTTGAATGTACTTCAAATCAAGATGAGTTACTGTATAGTTTATGCTCATTTTAGTTTGGTGGTAATGATGTAGTATTTTGCAAAAACGTGCCTAACGAGGTTAGAAATCATATAGCAAATTATCAGATAATATTTTTCTGTTTACTTGTAAATGTAAGTGATCTACAAAAAAAAAACCGCAAGTGTTCAGTGTTACGATGTGCACAATATCAGTATTTTTGCTTCTTATCTAATGGAAACGCAAGTTTTCTCGCAACCCAGAAGTTTGTTATCGTAAAATGTTGGTGTTTATTCTAAAATGTATGTTATGTCAGTATTTTTGCTTAATCGTCTGCAAAGTAGACAATCTAACTGACTCCTAAAATTAATCTTTTTCGTCAGCATCACAAAAATTTGTTCGCTCAAACAAAACATCAGTGTTTAAAGTATAATCAGGGTGCCCTATATCAGTATTTTCACTATATGGACAAAATTGTGGGCCTTTTGATTGGCCTGTGACGAGATATGTTAATTTTTTAACCCAAAAGTTCGCTTGAACAAGACGTCAGTGTTGTGTGTTATTGATGTGTCTGATATCAGTATTGTCCCTTTGTCTGCAAAATGAACCATCTGATTGGCTCCTAAGAGAAACATACATTTTCTTGCATCCCGAAATATGTTTTGCTTAAACATCCATGTTTGTAGTATAATCAAAGTTCGTAATGTCAGTATTTTCGTCTCAAATCTAGCTAGTTTTTTTTGAACACAAACGTCTGTGTTTATTGTTTAACCAAAATGTCTATTATGTATATTTTCACCTTATTGTCCACACAGTTGGACCGTCTGATAGTTTCCGAAATTAAATGTAAATTTTTTTTTGCATCTCGATTTTTTTTACTTAAAAACATCAGTGTTTCTAGTATAATTAAAATTCGTAATATCAGTATTTTCGTCTCAAATGTTCATTTGAACAAAAGTCTGTCTATTGTTTAACCAATGTGTCTATTGTCAGTATTTTAGCCGCATTGTCCGCAAAGATGCCCGTTGGATTATTTCCTAATAGAAGTTGCATTTTGAAAGTTTGTTCGCTTAAACATTTTTTTTTAGTATAATCAAAATTGACAATATCAATATTTGCACCTTATGATCCTGCAGCATGGATCATTTGATTGCAACGACAAGAAAAGCAAGTTTCATAAACATCCCAATGTTCGTTCACTCAAAAACATCAGTGTTTTATAGAATTATCCATGTTAAAGAAACCTAACTTTCTTGAAAGTGCTTTTGTTTTTCTTTCTTTCATCAACAACTTGTCCCTGTTATGGACTCTTTCTAAACTAGCTCTGGTTCTCACCATTCTCTTATCAGCCATCAGGTCATATTTCAAGAAGTGTGGGAAGCTTCATATACCTGTGAAATGCAAGTTATGCATTAAGGGACACAGTACATCTCAAACACATTACACTGCGTGAGTAGCCTAATGACTGTCAGCGGCACACGCAGCCTTTCTGTCAGAGCATATGACGGGCCGAGCCACTTAAACTAATATGCCAAACGAAACTATAAACTATGTCTTACCAGTTTTTAAAGGCCTTAATATAAAGCTTGTCACATGTTTAGAACAAATTGGATTATGCACTTTGTCCACAGCAGCTCAGTCTGTCCTCCGCTATATTTTCAGATGCGCTCGTATCAAACTGCTGTATATCGATATAAACAGTATTGCCTAATATTGTATCGCTTATAAAGAAAATATCGATATATCGTACAAGCTCGATATACCGCCCAGCCCTGCCGTGTGGTCTCACTTCCACAAGGTAGTGGAACAAGTATAATCATCATCTTGATCTTATCTCAAACAATGTTTTTTCAGCTCACTTAAACCTTGATCCTTGTGTTTGAAATCGCACAGAAGGTTTAGTAAACTTGTTTATTAAAGGACTAGAACTGAAGTCAAAGTATTCAGAAAAATGGCTGCGAGGTCCCGTTTCGAAGTCGATTGGGACGATCGTTTGACATGGGAAGTGTCAGTATCACTACTCAGCTCTCAGGCTGTTGTTTATCTCCGCATGGGATCACTCTGCGCTCCATACTGCAAATCTGCTTGATCCTAGAGCCACAATGTTTGACGTAGCATCATCTTCATCCACCCTGCCTCCTGTCCTTAGTATCGCTGTGCGTGACTTAGGTGCAATAGACCTGCTAAACCATCTCTGATTTATGTGACCAAAAACTCAATGGAAGAATTATAATTGCATCGTTTACAATGAAAAAATATACCAATGGTATTATAACTTTGTATCTTAAAAAAACTACAAAGAAAATGGCTGCAAAAATTACACATTTTAACAGACTAATCTGGAATATTTTTTTTTCGATAATGTTAGTTTTAATATTTTTTTTTACTTTTTTGTATTAAACTGTTTATTTAAACATTATAATTAAGTTGTAGCTGTAGTTGATGCATGTGATATTACAAAGAAATGAAAAATAAACAATTTCGAAAACTCTGTTTAAGTTCAGATTTTCTGAGGCCTTCAGGGTGGTTCAGCAATGCTCTAATTCACCTGTAGTCAACTTAGTGTGCATGTTATGTTGCATATATTACGCCTATATATCACTGTACACGATTTGAAGCTCTCAATTGAAAATGCTTTGTAATGTCTTTTCCTTCTGTCATATCTTGCTGCACGAGATCAATGCATGTTCATTTTCCTGTCCATTCGCTATTAACGACCAATTAAAAAGGTCCATCATGTGTCATCAGTGGTAGTGGTCTGTTGGTGTCCAATCAGCATTTGTGTGTGTGTGTGTGTGTGTGTGTGTGTGTGTGTGTGCAGTATAAACATCCTAAATATCTTATACGGTTTTACGTTGCAAGTAAATGTATCTTGATTTAAGACTTGTTTTCAAAGAATGTATCTTGAATTAAGTTTATGTCAGCTTTTTACAGCACAGTGGATTTGAACAGAACTGTCTAATCTTTTTTTTTAAGGCTGTTTAGGTTTTTTAATCGAAAAACTGAAAAATACTGATTAAGAGAACCCATTTTTGCAATGCACAACCCTGTCAGCCTAGCACTTTAGCAGCACTTTTGTTACTTTTAATATGCCATTTGTGTGTGTGTGTGTGTGTGTGTGTGTGTGTGTGTGTGTGTGCAAGTTTGGTGGATGGTTGGGTGGTAGTTTGATGTAAACCTCTTTTGTGTTTTTTTTTTGTAATCCATTCCTCTCTTGCAGGAACTGAGCGAATTAAGGTAAGATCTGTCTGAAAATGTGGTGAATCTTTCTTGTCTTTTGCCATTTTGCAATCACAAATGAAGGTCACTGAATAATTTGACAGAAAATGTTCATGCATGCATTTGTAAACGTGCAAGATCAATCTATACACTTTTAACCTTTGTGCTGTGCTGAAAATCCTTTAATTTGGTGTTCCCATTCAAAAATGGCCGGTGTTTTAAAAACTGCTTGTAAATTTCTCATTATGCTATATTATCACCAAATCTTGGATTCAGTCTTTTTGTCAACTTGTTTCTTTCAATTAGCACAGATTTTGTACTACTTTTTAGAGCTGATTTATTGTAGGCTTCATTGAACTGAGATTGAGTAAAAAAGCTTTATTTGCATACAAATTTGGCAGCGTTCACTCAAAAACTAAGGCGTATAAGCTCATATAAACAATGCCTATGATCAGTCACTTCCAAAAAAGAAATACAAAACCTGTGCTAATTGAAAGAAAACAAGTTGGTAACAAGATTGCATCCGATATTTGGTAATAATTTAGCATAAAAAGAAATTTCTATGCAATTTTTTGTAGACCAGTCATTTTTGCTAACCAAAAAAAAACAAATCACCAAAAAGTACAAAAATTATTTTTCGTTATGTACTGTGTGAGCAGTTCGATAACTTTAACTAGACATTTTGGGGAAAAGGTTCAAAATAACCAGAACACGGCACAAGGGTTAATTTGATTTCATTTAATGTTCAATTTCTCATTAGCAGATATTGAGAAAATTGATTTCGGTGTTGTTACCAGCACTGAACAGTTTCACAAAAATCTAAAGTTTCAAATGTTCTTCCATTATTTGGCCAAACAGATGCTCACTTTATTGGTTGATTCAACGTGCCGCTAGTGGCACAGAAATGACACACTTAATGTTTTTTGATGCCTTTTTTTGGTAAAATGTGGCAAAGATTTATTATTTGTGTAGCTGTTTGTATATGCAAATATGTGTCTATCTATCATTTTAGTACATTTGTCCCCAATTTGGGACAAATGGTTCTTAACGTGGCGTGTTCCTGTTTTTCCGGCCCAGTTTGGGAATGAAGCCCAGCAGATGGAGTGGGCGAAGCGGGAAAGCGAGAGAGCAGAACGAGAGCGGCTGAAGAGACTCCGCCAGCAGGAGCAGGAAGACCTAGAACTGGCCATCGCTCTCAGCAAGGCCGAGATGTCCAACGCCTGACTGCCTTCCCCTCAGATCCACCCTTCTGTACACTATAGCGACGATTGTGTGCGTGCGTGATGGACCAAGATAAAACACATGCAAGACCATTAAACCTCTGTCCTTTTGTGTTCATGTGCAGGAGGGCAGCCTATGGTTTGTGAATCAGCTAATTCACTTCATATGCACTGCATTAACCTCTCAGATGGACTATATAGTTTATTTAAAGTGTATTTGTGTGTGTAAATGTGCATCATCAGAGCCATGGACATTTGAAGACCGTTATCGGTCTCTGCAATTCATTATCTCCCATGGTTGGGGAAAAAAGGGACTGAGAAACTGCTAAGAAAGTTGCGTTTAGATCCCAGGTAGGGTCGAACCAGAAACTTTAATTACTGACGCTACACTCCCTCCCTTGAGCCCTTGAGCGAGGCACTTAATTCCAGGTTTCTTCCTGAATTCAATTGCTGTAAGCATACTGTAAGTCGATTTGGATAAAGAGCATCTGCTAAATAATAACTTTTACTGGCTCTGGCTGTAGTCAGTATGGTACACACTGGAATTACAGCAGCGCCTGCAGACTAAATGTCTGTAGGGAGCTCTTGACGTGACGTAAAGCTGAACAAATGGCATTGTGGTTCTGGAAGTGTCGTTTGATTCAGAAGTGAACTTGTTTTTTTTTTATTTCACAGTACTGTTCAGAGAAGAAGGTTAAGCAAAGCTTCTACAACTGCACTGATTTGTTTTATTTTTTTTTTTTTCCCATGTTAAAAGGCTCAACTGGTTGACACCACTGCAGGACTCAACAGTAAGGATGTTTTTTTCTGGCCCCATTTTATTTGCTAGAAATATTTTCTTTAAAAATGTTTCTCTCATATTGATCATTCTATCTATCATTTATCTTTTTTTTTGTTTGTTTTATCTATCATTCATTCTATCTATCTATTGTTTGTTTGTGCTATATCTATCGTTCGTTCATTCGTTTGTTTGTTTGTTCGTTCTTTTGTTCTATATCGTTTGTTATTTTTATTGTTCATTCTGTCGTTTGATTTTGGTTCTTTTTATTGTTCTATTGTTCGTTTCTATTCTTCATTCGTTTGTTAATTCGTTCATTCTGTCTGTCAATTGTTCTGTCGGTTGTTCACTGTAGATTGATGTACAAGATCAACAAATCTTGTACATCAGTCTTGTACAAATCTTGAGATTTTCAGTGGCCTCAAACAGATTCATACTGGTGGTTATCTTTTGAGCCAACCTTATTGTTGAGTTCTGCACTGTGGTAAAAAATTTGTTTGCTTAAACGAAAACAAGCACCTACATGAGGGAATTGATAAATATCTGCATTTTTTACTATTTAGATTTTCGTCTTTAATTTGTTACTAATTTTGTATCTGCATAATCTGTGGGCCTGAAATCACAATCCTGCAGTTGTGCTATTTAGTAATATCGCTTTGGTTTGAACCCGTAAATAGGCCCGGATGGAATGTGTTAAGCTTTCTTTCGCATTTTCAGTTTCGCATTTTTGCAGTCTTCATTGCAAATAACCGCAGAACAGATTTAATGTGTTCAAATGTTAAACTGAGTCGGGACTACTAAACACCTGTTGGTCGCTGAAAGCACAATCAGTTTAGCTTAAATAAATTACCGTGGCAATGTGAACTTTGTGAATTCAGGCGCAATAGATGCTTTTTAAAAACAGGCAATTGCTGTTGACGTTTATTGTTTGCTTAGCCCTAATTTTTCGTATTAAATTCGACGTTTTGGTGATGGTACTTCCTGGCACATTTATTTTTGTATGATTTAATTATCGTACTACATAACAATAAACAAGTTTAATTTTTTTTATGTACCTTCTGCTGTTTATTTTTTAAACAGTAGATTCTTTTTCTGGCACTATTAACACTTTTTATTTATGATCTGTATTCACTCGTCCAACCTCGGATCATTGGAATAGCTATTGTGGTCGGTCATTACAGGTAAAATTGTCCTACGTAATGATTGATGCTCATCTCCAACGTTGTGGACACAAATGTTGTGTAATGTTAAGACGAACAACTGTGACGTATCCCAGTACACTGCTAACTTTCAGCTACATCATCTTTCTGTCACTTTTTTTTTAGTTTGTTCCTCTTTTTTCTTTGCTTCCAATCAGCTTGTGTCATTTTGACCTCAAATAGCTGCTCGACACTTTTTGGTCTTGTTAGTGTCACACTAAACAGTGTTACTTATTTAAAATATGTAAAATGTATTAGATGGAGCCTAGCTCATCAACCAATTTATGTGATTCCAGTACTACACTAATCTTCAGTCAGTTGAGCGTTTTAACAAAACTGATCGTCTTTAGGACTGGAATCGAAAGCTGTTGTGTCACAGACAGATAATGTCAATTCCGGGCCTATGAAGTGTTTTATGCTGTAACGTAGGTCGGGAATGGGCTTATTTCTTGTGTAGGGGTCTTTGGTCTTGGCATTTCTGCCTTTTACGGTTACAAAAAAATAAGCTGAACAAACTTCGCAAACGTTTTGTTAGCACTCCTGTTATGCTGTATTTGTCCTCTATACCTCTATTGTGCAATAGTTTGTATATTTTTGTTGTAATACCTGTAAATTCATTTCATGTTTTCATATCCTGTTTTATTATACATATTTAGTCTTTTTTATTAATTAAAGTGTTTTTTTTTTTAGTTACTGTCATAATTTTGGGAATACGTCCCATAAAACTCAAGCTGAATGCATTCCTTTTTGACCTGCCTTTAACCCTCGCCTGTGTAGATAAGACAGATATTAACTCGATAGAGAAATGCATAAGAGTATACATAAACCATGTATACTATGAAAAACTATGAAACTGAGTAACTGCACATGTGTAACTCTAAACATTTTAAGGATTTCAGACTGCATTGATAGTGATTTAGTGATGCTTGGATTCCTTCGGAAATGTTCATGCTCCGTATGTTGTCCCTTGATTTCACAGAATAAACAAAAGATAAGATTTCAGACGCATGTATACGTCCCTCTTCTATTTGATTCACATGTGTTTGTCAAGAAAATAAAAACTTTTAAGTTGTGTAATGTCTAACACCGTAACCCCAAAATGCATTTGGACACTTAAATGAGTGTGTGAGTGTCACTGCGTTAGATCAAACCAAATGACTTCATTTTTGGCAAAAAAAAAGAAGATAGTACAAACATGCTTTCCTAAAGGTTTCATCTGTTTTTTGTTTGGTTTTAATTTTTGTTTGGTTTTAGTGTGTTTGTTTTGGTGAATTATAAATTGTGAACTAGATGTTTTTAGTATATTTAATTTTTTTTGGAAGTATTTGTTGGTGTCCAAAGTAATTTTGCATACTTGGATTAATATAACTTTAGTGAAACATGTCTATAGTTCAATCTGATGTGTACTTGAGGGAAACTGACTTAACACATCAACTAATATCAGTATCATTCTTACAAATGAAGTGTGGCTTAAATGTCCAAAAGCTTGTTGGTATCACTGTATTTTGGGGTTAAGTTGCGTTTTGTTTTCTCAGTAGGCCTAAGGTGCAAAAGTAGGCCAAGTTCTTGTATGATACTGCATATTAAATTGCTTTATTGTAGCTACTAAAATCGGAAATCCAATCTGAATGCAAAAGGAATGAGTCATACTTGTATAACTTCTAGTTTCTTGAGGGCTTCCGTGAAGCTCAATGGAACTTTGTAAAAACTGTATCCTGAAACACAAGCGAACCTGCGTGCGGAATGTTAACCGTAACAGGAAATTCCGAGATCGGTATTTACTTAGTTTGTGTGCTAGTGAACTATGGGAATCAAAACTGTGGAAATGGGCCAAAGAGCCTTCCAGATTGGACTTCTAATGTTTATTCCACATGGTTCAATAGTTATTTTCCTCCTTTTCTAATGTTTTTTTTTTTTTTTGTGAACGCTTGACGGTACTAATAACCAGTGTACCAAAAACATCTTCAACCTTGGCGAATGTCTTGACACTTTCCTTACATATGCAAAGGGTTCTTGGGAATAGGGGCTGCATGTCAAGTGAGACGATCCAGGTGTGCCAATAATGCTCTATTGTGTTTTACCAGAGCAAGGTGAGTATGTTAAATGCAACACACATGTACATGTTGAAGGTATGGATGGGGTCATTAGCGTCACGCTGGTAACAAGATCCTCTGTGTGCTCACTTGGTTGATTGGATTCAAGAGGGGACCCTTTCACGGACTTGAGCGTATTGACAGCTGGTTGGGAAAAGTTGGCCCGCTCCTGCGGCGAGAATTGCTCGGAATGGGTATTGATTTAAATCAGCGTGTTGACTAATCGGACTTCGATTTGCTCGTGAAGAGCTCCAGACATGAGCGACCCGAACTGGATTTTGTGTATTTAATCAGCTGGGCCTGGGCCGGAAAATAAGGGCTCTCCACCGAGTAATGCTGCCCTGGGGATGTTGCGGTGCACTGACGGACACTCTTCTGCACTCCACCAGGACCGTCAGTAGAGGTATGCTGGGAAATGTAAGCCAGATGGCCACTTTCCATTATGTTGTCACACAAATGTGGTTTTCCATTAGCCACTGGGATTCTCATTTTTCAGTCTTTGTTTTGTTGGTGCAGAGGTGATTTGAAGGAACTGACATGTGATGTTATTGCCTCCCAATGCAGGGATTTGCCTGGATTTTGATGGTTTTTCCCAAGTTGGCGCAAATGATAATAAACATCATGTCCTGAAGTTGTGCTCCATGGGAAGTATCATTATGAAAAGGTTTGGACACGTTGGGAAAGTCACAGTATGCAGCAAGTATTCCCGTGCAAGTCCAGCAGGTGGCAAACTCTTCCCATGACATTCCCAAGCTTTCCAAAGAGAAAAACATGAACATTTTGGCCACTATGAAGGGCTTGATTTTGTTTTGATTGAAGCAGCTACATGGATGGACTAAAAGATCCTGGGTGATATTACAAACTTCCAAGTTATGTCCCATTATAATCTCAAATTGTTCATTAAGTGAATGAAACAATAAAAAAAATAAAAATACATTTTTTTTTATTTCATCAGGTGCTGCTATAATGGTTGGCCCCAGAATAGGAAGGACCTCATTTGGTATCTCTGGTTAGTGAGTAAACGGACACTTATTTTGAAGAGAATTCAGGGCTTTTTCCATCTAAGGTAATTTATGGATTGTATTTTAAAGCGTCTTGCTGCCGGCATGAGGAATACCCTCAAGACAACAATATCATAGCACGCTTCCAAGAACGTAAAAGAGTCCTGATTTTATCTTTCCGCATGAAATCTGAGGAGCCTTCTGGCTTGAAGCCAGACAATTATCATAATCCTAAATGCATCATTGGTGTCATTATCAGCTTCTCATGTAGGTTAAAGCCATTTCCTGGGTGAATAGTGTCAAGTCTCGGGCATCTCAAGGGATGTAACTTCTGCAGTGGACACATGAGGTTCATCGGAGGATTAGGGAATTGTTGTAAGTTGAAATGGCACGTATTTGCCTGGCTGATTTATCAACTATACAGCAACTCCGAAAAGTGATCTGAGACCAACCTGAAAGTGATATGAAAATGTTTTTCTTACTTCACAAAGTAAGCCATGCATTGACAGTTTTAGTTCCTCATTTCCTCAAAATAGACCATGCGGTGAATAAGTTTCAAACAAGTGAACGGTATAATATTTCCATACCACTGCACAGGGCCCAGAAAAACACAAGAGAAAGGCTAAGAGTATTATTATACAATACCAAGATGATACCTTTGTTTTCCGGACTAGTCTCACACCATTAGACACATTATTGGATGGGATTGCTGCTTCGTGACCTGAATACGCCAACTGGATGCACCTTGTTAGGAGATGGATGTGTAAAAACATACAGGTGTTTTTGTTTTCCTGTGTTTTTAATAGTGTTTCATGCACATTTCATGCAAAACTAACATTTGATGCCAAATAGCTTTGAGCTCTTGATATGTCTGTTTATCTACTTGACTTCACAGCACCCATAAAGTTTGAATTCTCACCCCAACTGTAAAAAGAAATTTAAAGCAGAACCTTCACCCCTTTGGATATCCCACATCTTCCGTTGTTTTTCCAAAGCCACTCTCTCTTTAACTGTGGTGTAGCCCTCTGCCCAGACATGACTATATTCAGTCTCAACAATTATGTAAATGTAATGTTTATATTTATAGGTCTAGCCACAGCTTTCTGGCATGGTAATATTGCAGCTGGGAGAGATTGCAATCTCCCTCTAGGCCCATAACATCTACCCTTGGGCGATACCACTAAGATCTTGTCTGAAGGGTTCAGAAAGAATGATTGGCATGCTGACATAGTGAACAAAGCGACAAACACGAATGTTAATATCTCAATTAAGTTTAATATGTACATTAAGTACACTATTTACAGTGTATAAATTATGTACATAAAATGTTTGGTCCAGAACAACTCACATAGCCCTTATCATGTCATCCGAGCATGGGACAGTCTGCAATTCACCTTAGCATACAAATTGTACGAATACGTTAGAAAAAAGAAACAAAACAAAACAAAACCATAAGACCCTGATTTTTTAAATGTTTATGTCGATAAATGCACAAATTACTTCAAACATTCAGTTAACGCCCTTTTGTTAACTTTTAAGGCAGTTTTGAAAGAGAAAAACATTGTCTTATAAAGCTTATTTAGTTTCTTGAAACAATAGCATACATTTTTGAAAAAAATGCCAAGAGTATTTATGGCACTCGTGAGATGTATACATGCATTAAAAGGCACTGTCGCGATGTCCATAGCACATCATGTTAACTTAAACACATTTTACTGTCTGATTCCAGTTCCATCTTGAGGTTTAGGTCCAGCCTAGCATGAGTTGAACTTTTTGGCATTTGTAAAGCTCTTTTTGGAAAATATATTTTGTTTCTTTAAAAAAAAAAGAAAATCTAAAGAGATGAAGTGTAGAACCAGCTACAATGCAAAAGTCAAGTCAGTTCATGTTTCCTCTTTATCATGTTGACTATGTCCTACTTTAAATAGGGGGTACAGACAAAATGCTTGCTTTGAACATCCGAGATGTTCATTGTTCAGTGCGTTTAGTCCAAATATTCAGAGTCTGTTCCTACATATGGCGTTTCATGTGGAGGGCGAGATGGTCGGACCGGGAGAAGGCGCGCTCGCACAGGTGGCACTGGAAGGGTCGGTGTCCGGTGTGCTTGCGGAAGTGACGGGTCAGTTCATCAGAACGGGCAAACTTCCATCCGCAACCTTCCCAACTGCAATGGTAAGGCTTCTCGCCTAAACAAAGACAAGAAAAAACAAAGTATGTTAATGTTTATTCATTTTCAGCCATCTGTTATAATGTCAACATATTTAAATGAAAAAAAAAAGCAGATGTTGTTGCAGTAGCATAGATGTTTATTTACCTGTATGCGTTCTGTGGTGCGCCTTCAAGTGAGAACTTTTTGTGTAGGTTTTGCCACATCCAGAAAAAGTGCAAGTGTGAGTCGCCGTCCGTTTCCTCGGCCAGGTGCGTCGTCCCCTCTTTGGTTTGGCATCCATCTCCAGAGGAGATGAGGGTGGTGTCAGAAGTACTCTTTGGTTGGCGCTGGGCATCCCGAGTCTGTCGTCGCACATGCTGAAGTGATGCACGTTTTGGTACGGCAGCTGCATCTGTGGAGGTGCAGCATGGGGAAACCCCGTGTTGCCTTGGTAACTTTGTGTGAAGGTCATGGCATGGCACATCTGTGACTGACAGTCTGTGTTGATGAGCTCCACGGGGCTCTGCGGCGGAGTCATGCTGCCTGCTCCCTGCGGCGAGTTGGCCAGTCTTGGCTGCTCGTATGACCTCATGCATGCACCGTTGCCCTCCTGTTTGACTTTGGGAACCATTCCTCTTACGGGTACATAACTGTCCATGCAGGGCTCCACTTTGATACACTCCGAAATGTCCTGACTGGGGAAGTTAGACCTGACTAGGAATCTTCCCTGGATGTTGTTGGGCAGAGACGGTTGGCAGTAGGTGTCTACGTCAGACTGCAGAAGCTCTGCCATGAGGCTGGTGGTATACGGTGGAGGTGACGGGTTGATGTCGGGCACTGGGTATGTGGTAGGGGCCACCGTCGGATTATACATGTTTCTGGATTCTTGCATTCTGTAGTCACCTCCCATTCCAAGCCCGAGATGATCAGAACCTGCAGTGTTGGCCAGAATAAACTCCAGATCCAGATATTTATCGAGATCTTCATCATCTGTTGTTCTGCTGAGGTTGTCCATGTTTGATATGTCAGCTGTGCAGCTGAGATGCATGGACCTGTCCAGTTCATCCTTCCACCTCTGCAATGAAACAGATTGATTAATCTTACTTTTATTGTTTCATACATTTTTGAAGTTCATCAAAAACCCAATCTTTTAGTGCCCCAAGTAAAACTGTTAACCATCTCAAAGATGCTTTTAATCACTAACGCTTTTAATCACTAACACTTGTGTAAATCTAAATTTAACATGATAAATAATAACGATAATTATATTTTGACGGTGTTCTTCGAACAATAAAGCAACTGTTACTATGTTTACGTCTTCAAATGCGATTTATTTACATTTAGGGCACTGACAAACTTGGAATATAACTTGAAGTTTGCTAAATAGTTAAAAAACGCAGTTGAAATGTGTATATAATACATACTTGTAAAAGTAAAGAACTGCATAATCACAATAAAACAAAAACGAAATACTCACGTTTTCCCAGCATTTTTCCTTCTGTGCCGAAAATGTGGAAATAGACGGTAAAATTGTTCCACTTAAAGCCATTTCCTGCTGGGACAATTTCCACAGTAAAATAAAAACTTTCAAGATCGGGGACCAGTTGCAGTCCCTCCAAGAAACTTGTTGTAGTGCACTACAACTCGGTTTCTGCTTTCACACTCTCTGTTTCACACTCATGCAGCAAGTATGAGTGGTGGAAGACCTTAAGATCTTATAAATATCACGGTAGTAGAAGCTGGACCAATTGTAAGAAGCGGAGGAAATACGCACTATCCGTCCCTAATTTTAGCCCGGGTATATAGCTGCTGCTCTCCGGCGTGTGCGCCTTTCGTCTTGGATGGTGAGAGCGCACGGGCTCTTCTTTAAATCACCGGAGTCACTCCACGCCCCCTCAGTAAAAACGAGTTAAACGAGTACAACATGATGCGAGAGATCCCTCCTTTCTCTCTCTCCTACCTTTGAGGAGAAAAAAAAGAGCAGAATAGGAGAAAAATACACATCAACACGTTGTTTAAAGGTGAAAATTGTCGATACCAATTGCGCGCGCCACTAGGAGCCCTCGAGACGCGTATAACAAAGGGGATTATTGCAGTGGGCATGATTGCATTTTAATAAGCAGATAACATAGTTTGTGTTTGATAGACTAACGTTTGAAATTAACCCATTTAATTCAATTTTTCCCAAATACGTGAGCACAGCACGTAAATCAATCAGTTACAGTACGCTTTTTGTTTTCCAGCTGCTTACAAATATGACCACTGCACTGACATGTTTACATGTGGTAATGATTTATATAAAAAGAAAGAGTATTAATAATAGAACGTTTAAATATTATACATGCCACATATTGTTTATGGAGATTTGACACAAACATCTTTCATAGGGGCAAACTAGAATTAAAAAGCTGTGGTTATGTGACTATTTTTTTTACAATTTTAACAGCTTTTTGTAAAATACATCAACTTTTTAGACCCTTTAAAAACATTTTGTTCACAAATGTAAGTTTAAAAAGCAAAAGTGATACAGCATGTGCACTGTATATTACACTGTACGCTGAAGTTGTGACGTAAGCAAGCACGATGTTATGTTGCACCTGCAGCCAAAGCCACAACTTTATCAGTTTTGCATGTCATTAGACCGAAACATTAACAATAACACAACTCTTGGTGCTATTTAACACCCTCGCAGGCTCCAAATGTATCTGTAGTATCAAGCTCTTAACAAAACATTAAGCTCTTAAAACACCTTTCATTTGCAAATAGAGCTGAGGAGGCTGGGATTTCCCCCCCTCCAATAGCAGGTATCAGGGCAATTACTGTACTAGGCTATGAATAGCTATTTCTAGCTTGCAGCAAATTGCAAGGTCCAGTCACCCACAATGCAGTGCAAAAGAAAACATAAGATGGCAGTTTGTGTGAAATTACATCAATTTTCTATTTTTGAATGTCAAAAATAACACTCAAATGGTGAGAACGTACTGCACGAGAGTTCAAACGAGGTGTCAGACAGTCGGGTACGACGTGAACCGTTCAAACCAGAAATTAATGCTATTCCTTGAACATACCAACGTGTGTTGTGACTGTGTTTACTCTTGGATCCATTCTTTTGCACCTTTCCAGGAACCAACTTATATGATTCAATAGGCTACCTCAATTTAGAAGTACAGTATGTTATTTAGGCACGGAGAATGTTGACAAAGAATGTCAGAAAAGGGTGTGTTTGTTGTAATGTACAACTAGTTCTCCCCTTAGGGCTCCATGGATCACACATTAATATGTCGGTTTCTAATTGTGCTCTGATCATGCTTTTAGGAGGTTTCCAACACACCCTCACTTTCCACCTTTACAGGTATACAAGCCTATATTCTGTGCTGTTCCGCTAATTAAATACACTCTTAAAAATAAAATCAATGGCTCCAAAAGTGGGGGGTTTTGCAGCAACGCTATAGGAAAACATTTTGGGTTCTACCTAGAACCTTTCAGTGAAAAGTTCTTAAATTAACCATTTATTCTAAGTGTGAAGAACATTATAATAATCTGAAGAACCTTTGTCTACTATAAAGAACCTTTTGCACTTTGGAAAGGTTCTATGGATGTCAAATGCTCTTCATGGAAGCATAGATGAGACACCATAGAAGAACCATTTTGGTTTTCACAAAGAACATTTCAGTCAACAGTTCTTAAAAGAACCATCTTTTCTTAGTGTGAAGGCCAATTTAATAATCTGAACAACCTTTTTCCACTTTGAAGAACCTCTGAAATTGAAAAGTTCTATGGATGTTAAAGGTTCTTCATGAAGACAGTCAGTGAGCAGATCTGAAAAGAACCTCTTTTTCTTGGTGTGAAGAACATTATTTCAGCTTTAAAGAAAGTTTTACGCAAAGGAAAAAAAAAAGGTTTTATGGATGTTAAAGTTTAAACGGATGTTATGAGAAAATCAATGCGAAGAACTATTTTTAAAAGTGTATAGATGCTTATTTACAGTTCTTCGACTGATCGGACAAAAGAATGTGGAGAAATACTTCTTGGTTTGGGTTTTCACAGCGATGCCATTGAATAATCATTTTGGTTTCCACAAATAGCAAACAGCTTCTAAAAGAACCATTTATTTCTTAGTTC
Organism: Sinocyclocheilus anshuiensis; assembly: GCF_001515605.1. Taxonomy (NCBI): domain Eukaryota; kingdom Metazoa; phylum Chordata; class Actinopteri; order Cypriniformes; family Cyprinidae; genus Sinocyclocheilus; species Sinocyclocheilus anshuiensis. The sequence continues at coordinate 1,117,263 of NW_015552590.1, read as the reverse complement.
GAAGACCTTTTGAATAATCTAATGAACGTTTTTCCACTGTAGAGAACCTTTTTTGGAATGAAAAGCGTCTATGCATATTAAAGGTTCTTCATGGAAGCATTTATGCCAATAAAGAACCTTGATTTTTAAGAATGTATAGATGCTTATAGTTCTTTGACTGTTCAGACAAAGAAATGCAGAGAAATACCTCTTGATTTCCTTTTCCTATCCGTGTAATGTATTGTGTTCCACCTATCTGTGTTGGTATCTTTGCTGCTTAACAGTTAAGCAACTTGTCATGCGGTTGCCAATGGATAATGAAAGCTGTGCCCTGGAGTTTCTTCAAGTTCTTGGCCTTTTAAGAGTTGAACAAGTCCATTCACTTTCCTTTTGTCGTTTTGGAAAAGGTATTATGCTTTGCGTGTGAACTGAGCTCAAGTAACCCGCTCGGCATCAAGCATTTATTTGGAAAAAAGTTTTTTTTTCTTGCTTTGGTTATCCACTGTAATGCATATTTTGCTGCTTGAGTCAAACCCTGGGAAACACCTGCTCTTTCTTCACAGCAGGACTGTGTTGCGGCTGCCCTGGGCCCTGCTTTCGAGAGAGAAGGAAACCAAGAGTCCTGCCAGAATGTGCGCGAGTGAGAGTTTGAGACGGAATGGGATTCTGAGCAGGCCTTTATATACGCGACTATTTTTAACCCCGCTCCCTCTCGCCTATCACAGGGCTTCCTCTCTCGGACGCTGAGGAAGCAAGCCTGGCTCAGCTTCCTGCCTGCACGCTGGGCCGTTCAGAGCCAATCAGGGAAGGATAGCGCTGTGATGACCAGGTACTGACTCAAAAGGAAAAAGAGTTAAAATCATGGCACATATTTGCGTGATTAGATGTCAGTCTGAAAGGGAGTTTGACATGCAGCTCATGTTTTTTGAGCCTTAGATTAATAATGAACTCAAACTGAAAACATTTGTGTTTAATGCTGCCTCTAACAGTGTTTATTTCTCCTTAAACAGTGTTTCCCAATGTTTTTGTCTCATGTACTAGCAAAAGCCCATCAGTAAGTACCCCTACTATAAATTACTATGCTGTAATGCTATACTATAATAAAATTGTATTTATTTTATGTATGTATATATACGTATATACAATATATACATAAACATCAAATGTCATTGACATATATTTAAAAAAAAGTAAAATAGTCCATTATATATATATATATATATATATATATATATATATATATGTAGTAAAATATAACTATACAACCTATATTTATACTATAAAGAATTCGTAAAGATTTTTACATTTCTAAATCTGTAACTATGTTTTAGATGCTTTCAATACATCTATATGGTTATTTGTTTCAATAACAAAATGTATAATAATGGCTTTATACCAATATTTATGAATAATAATGAGGAAATGTTAACCAATAACCAAATAGCTATTTAGTATGTAACATTCGATCTGACACTTTTCACCATCCAGTCACTTTCTTATGGTTAAAGTCAAGTCCCGCCATGCTTGTTTTCTCATTTTCATTTGGAAATGCATCACGTTATGGAAATAAAATTGAATGCAAACAAATTCACATTGTCTTTAAGTACCACCCTGATGTACAATGCAGCTAAAACACTGTCAAAACCACTTCAAAAATGCATGTCTGTATATTCTCAGGACAACATCAACAAGGAGTTTCATAAATATCTCGCTGTAGCCCCCATCTCCTCAAAGATGGAGTTGACAGCGCAAGATAGATTGTATTCTTTGGGGGAGTTTTTCCAATTCTGCTTTTTTCCATCGGTTCATGTGGATTTAATTGGTTTGGTAATTCTCCTGGGAGGCGGCCAATTTATAGCCTGTTAACACTTGAGGTCGTGCGTTATGAGCACAATTTGCGACGTTGGCTGTGAAATATGTTTGCTGTGAGGATATTTTCAGCAATTAATCAAGAAAACCTCTTTTTTCTTTCTTATAATGTCCAGACGGCATCCTAAATGGTCCATTTTGGCCGCGGAAATGAAACGACAAACTTATCAGTGGCTTCTGGATAGCATGTTCCTAATTTTTGTTATTTTACTGCCTCGAAATGTTTACAGGGTTTGATATGGTGTTGATTCTGTGGTCCTTGGAGAAAACGTCTACGTACTACGTCCAACCTCATACTTTAGACCGGTCACAGCTGTAGCTTGACCAAAACAAAAATTTAAATCATGTGCAATTTCAATCAATCTCAAAACGACTTTTCTTTTCCTCCCGGTCGAAGTGATACCATGAGAACATTATGGAATTGTGTTGTGAGTGATGAATCCAGAGACAGTGGATTGGGAAATTATAAGCTTGGGCTGAAATGTTTTGCAGTTGAACCTGGCAGTGTTCGTGTAGTTTCAACATCTCCCTGTTTCACTGTTATAAGTCTTAAAGCCACAGGAATTGCCATGGTGGGCTGCCAAAATCCAGTTCCTTTTTATGCAGGAGTTGGAATTATGGATAAAGAGAGCGAGGGAGTTACAATGGAGAGTTGAGTCTCTAAAACCAGGCTAGTTTTTATACGCCAGCCTGACCACAAACGTGTCCGCGTTTCCTTAAATCTTGCCAGCTGCGTAAATACACCAGCCTGCCTTTACACACAGGTCCCTTTCTATTCCAGCTTTGAACTCCTTTCTTCTATGTTGTGCCTGTAATGTCATGTATACACCTAAAATGGATGGACCAAACCACAAATTCGCCAGACATTCCTGAACTACATGACCTTCAAGGTTCCTAGTACTTCAGAAGATAAAAAAAAATCGCCAATATTTTCATGATAAAGGTACATTGCGATACGAATTGAATATGTGCGCACTGTGTACCCAAACACCAGGCTGTTTTTGTTCCGTTGGCACCTTGCGAACCGTTTATTAAGTTCAATTAAGGTGTTGTACAGTGTGTGCCACCACGCATGTTTGTTGTCTTGCCTGGTTTCTGTGTACTGTACTCAGTGAAGGCACATTATTATTGAGGAATGCAGTGTGGTATGTTTTTCCCTCCTGTCAGAATGTAGTGACACATTCGCCTCAGGTGAAATATAGCTCTCAGGCAACATAAACTCTTTGTGCACGATTGTGCGCTTGGGAACAGCGAGTTCTGCGGTTTTTCTCCCAGGCCATTCCTGATGGGTTTCCAGGATTATTGTTGAGGCATGCTATGTTTGAAAGACGACATGCCAGGCTGATTCAGTGCCTAATGGACATGTACTAATGTGCATCCCTCATTTAACATTTTTAAAAATGTAAAAAATATGATTCAAACAACTTGACATATGATTCAAGGACCTTCTGAAGTTCCTTGCTTCTTTAAAACAGTACGTTTGCACTACTGTAGCAATTTTCATTTTGGATGTCTTCCTTACCTTATATGCACATTCAGGACTTGAAAATTCTACTAAAATCTAATGATATAAATCAGGTCTACATACAAAATATGCAGTCTTGATGTTCTCCAGGACCAATACTTTAGAAGATCATCTATGTACTGGTGCTCTGCTATTGAATGAGCCTATCTGAAGAACCCATAATGTAACACCAAGAATGTTTTGGTCTCCAAAGAATTAAGTAGGTAACTCAAAAACCCTATAGTGAAAATTGATTCTTAATAAGAAAAAGATTCTTTACAGAAGGTGCTTGCACATACAGTGAGTTTTTTTTAACTCGTTTTCCAGTTAAAATATATCTAAAAATCCCCCAAAAAAGGTAAATGAACTTTAGTAATATATGAAAACAAGTCTTAAAATCTTATCCGGAGTAGCTTCTTGAGGAAATCTAACTTGTTTTAATGATTTTTTTTTTGGAATATAAGACTTACTTTTTTGCTGTGTGGGGATGGTGCATTGTAAGCATGAAGCGACGTAAGGTTTTGCAAATGTGAAGGTCAATTCGGCGACCAAAAGTTGTTGCAACGCACTTTAACATCCGTTGACCAATTCTTGCTTTCAGAAAGGTGGGTCCAGTTGTGGGCCCACTTGCAGTTCTCAAGTAGGTTATTCTCATTTTAAGTATTTTTATTTTTGATTATTTATTTACTTATATTTTTACACAAAGAAAGACTGAAAAATACATTTTTACAGTGTGAGAAGTTTAAGGAACTAGAGGAACACCAAGATACTTTGTGAAAGTGACATTGTCAGTCTGACGACCAGAAGTTGTGGCAACACTGACCAATTCCGGCTTTGAGAGAGGTCGGTCCAATTGACCCTTCGTCAGGCGTTTGATTGACAGGCGATCTGACCAATCATAACGCCGAATCTGCCATTTTGTCTGACAAACAGACCAGACAGGTGAGTAGATAAACATCGGTGGACTTGAACTTGAAAAATGGTGTGTATTGACGTCTTTCCACGGTTGAAACAATATACCTTCTGCTGTTCATTCATGTTTATTTCATGCTATAACTAGTAAAGAGGAAGAGATGATCAGTTCATGTGCTGCTTGAACTGAGGCGCTACAGCAATCTGTCACGACACATTAAAGAGACTTTGTTTCACACCAAAAGTAACCTGCTCTGTTTTGTCTGTCGGCCTGTTGTCAGTTTCTTCTTTGCTCCGCGATGGTTTTTTTCACCGCGTGAGAACCTGATGTGTGGCGTGAGAGCGCCATTGCTTTTCGGACATATCAACAGTAACGAAGGCCGGCGGGTTCCCACTTCATTTCGAACATACAGGGCATTTCTACACCCTCAAAGCGGTTCTTGCGCATTTTCATCCACCAAAGTTTTGTACGAGATTTCTGTAACACACAGATGCATATATATAGTTCGCATATATGTGGACTTTTTTGTGATAAAGTCTGTCTTCACCTGCATGAGCCTTAAAGGAAACCAAATCATGACAATAGAAAGAAAAGAGGTGTATCGTCCCTCATCACATCAGATAGCAGTTAACAAATATCATCTTTTCAGATCTTCTGACTCATGTGTTTGGAAATCGGTTGGATAAGCCCCAAAGTGAAGTGCACGTGTGACAGTTTGATTCGCTCGACATGCAGACACGGTGTAGTAAACAGATCGATCTCCTGTAAAGCTGTGTTTTTCATTTTTAATGTGTGTGACAGGTATACCATTTGTGGTTTTGCACAATGCTTGATCAGATAGAATAGGCCTCCCTATACTACTGGTTCACACTTCAGCCTGGTGCGCTCGCTGAGTATGTGCGAGCGAGGGTTTTTTTAGCATGTGCATCTACAGGATGTGTGGTCTGTTAAACCGCATCTCAGTTTCAGTGTAGGCCAGCTCTCATAGCAACCATGCAGCCCACACCCAAAGCTGCACACTCTCAGCGAGATGCTAATGCCAATAGTTGTCACCTCTGTAAGACAATGGAAACATGATCGTGCTTTTTGACTTCTTGTTGTGTCAGGGAACTCATCTGGTTAGCTGTAGGGTTTCTCCTTGAGGGGTTTGTTGCAAAATACGTCACTCCTAAGATCTCCAGCATCCAAGATTGTACTTGGAATGTGAGGGAAATAAAAGTATGATAAATAACATGGAGGAGAAATACAATAAACACTTCCTCTGTGGTTTGCATGAAGGCCTGGTGTGCATTAGTATTCTTTGAATTACTTCTTACTCACTTTATCTGATGAGCAAGGTGGTTTTCTGCAATGGTTGCATAATGTGTAAAGGTGTCGCCTGTAATATTTATAATAATCTTCAGTACATGCGTTTGGATTTGCATTTTGGATTTTTTAGCAATAGGCCTTCACTAAATAAACTATTTTCCTAATGCACTGGGACATGAATAACTAATATGGTTGCATTGAATGTTAGTTTTATTCACACTGTTGTTGACTTTGTTCATCACATGTTTAGTAACATGTCTTCTGATATCAGAATGATTTTGTTTCTTTACTTAAAATGTTCAGTTAGCTGGTTGTTGCCCATTGTGTCCTTAGTGCTTAGACTTCTTAGTATTGCATTTTGAGTTTGTTTTTTTTTTTTGCCTCAGGAGTGTTCATGTGTTGTTGTCAGTAGGTTAAGACAAGTATTTTGCTCTCCATGATGTTTATTTACAAAAATTTTTTTATGATATTTTATTTGTGATAAAATTATATATATATATATATTGCTTTATTTTGATCTATTATTTATTTATTTATTCTGTTTTTATTAGTCATGTTATTTAGTTAGCTTGTTTTAATTTTTAATTTATTTATTTCATATTTTTATTGTATTATGTTGTTTTATTTTTATTTATTTATTTGAATATGTTTATATATATTATATATTTAGTTTCTAATTTATTTATTTCATTTTATTTTCTAATGTTTTTGTGTTTTTGTTTGTTATTTTTATCTTATTTATTATTTTAGTATATTTATTGTATTGTATTATTTTATCATATTTTTTGTTTATAGCTTATTGCATTTTATCTTACATTTCTTTTAATTGTTTTATTTTCTTTTTTATCTTTTTTCTTTTGTTTATTTTATTTTTTATTTTTTGTAAATAAGGGAACAATTTGCAACAAACTCTTGTGTAGTTGGTTAAGAAGTCTTTTTAGACTTAATCGAAATAGTCAATAGTTAACTGTTGTAATGTTTTCAGATTTAAAGTCATTGCAAGTTGACATTTCAAGTTCAGACACAACATTAAAAAATATGAATTCAAGTAGAAAAGCTATGGCAACTTAAGAAAAAAAAACATCTACAAGCACTCATTTTTTACATTGCCTGTGTGTCACAACTGCACGCAGCCATTTGTTCAGCAATACCACTAATGACCTACAAGTTACAGGTGTTGATGTGAAGGCTAAAGCGGCGGAGGGTCTAGCTGGGTGTTCCACGTGCAACCACCAGGCAGCCATGTGTCTTTAAACCCAATGGCTGTTTTATTAGAGCAGTAATTACACGTCAGCTAGATGGGGGGTCGGTCGGCGCTGCAACAACAGAGGGACCTCAAGGCACTTGCAGCCACTTATTACCGCTCAGATCAACGTCTCGATATAATGGCCTCAAACCGCATAGCGTGGCCTCTCTCATGGGAGTTTGGGCTTTGAATACGCAGGTCCCACTTATCTGGGGTTTGACAGTGCCTTCCTGCTCTGAGCCAGTTGTCCCCTGATCTGTGATTATGCTGTAATTAAGCGTCTGCATGATGGGACATCAAACAGAACATGAAATGTATTTTTTGGTATTCTCTAGAGAAGATCAGAAGTGAAGCAATGCCCTCCGTCCCGTAGAGAAAATCGGCGAAAAGTCACAAAGATGTTCAAGTAACTGAATCTGTGACAAAATGACTCACAATATCACACAATAGGATGATTCGTAAACTGAAATTGCTCATTGCACTAATGAAAAGTTCACAGATGTGGCACTTTTTCACTCCCTCGGAAATGTGATGATTTTCAGAAGCGGTAATCACTTCCCTTTAACTGTTAGGTAGGAAACGCAAGCTTGATATTATTTATGTCTGCTGAATACACTCTTAAAAATGAAGCATCTTCAATGGCATTGATCGTTCCATGAAGAACTTTGAACATTCATGGATCCTTTACATTTCACAAAAGGTTCTTTACAGTGGAAGAAGGTTATTTGGATTATTCTTCAAACTAAGACAAAATGGTTCTTTTTAGAACCTATCACTGAAATGTTCTTTGAGGAATCCCAAAATGGTTCTTCTGTTGCATTGGTAGCAGAAAAAGATTCTTCAGATTATTAAAATGATCTTCACACTTTGAGAAAAATGGTTATTTTTAAAGAACTGTTCATTGAAAAGTTCTTTGAGGAACCAAAAAATAGTTCTCATATAGAATCGCTGTGAAAATCCTGGTTTGGAACCTTTAGGTTTAAGAAAAAAGTTTCTTTAGATTTTTTAATTGTTCTTCACACTAACATATATGAAGTTAAAAGAACTTAAAAGTTCTTTTAAGAAATGTTCACTAAAAGGTTCTAGTGCCACTATTGCATCGTTACACTCTTAAAAGTCATATATTGGCATTGATGGTTCCATGAAGAACCTTCAAACATCAACTGAAGCGTTCCAGTGCAGTTCTTTAAAGTGGAAAGAAAGGTTCTTTAGATTATTCAAATGTTCTTCACACTAACAAACAATCGTTCTTTTAAGAACTGTTCACTTAAAGGTTCTTTGAAGAACCAAAAAAATGGTTCTTCTATGGAATCGCTGTGAAAATCCACTTTTGGCACTTTTTTTTTTTAGATTTTTAAATTGTTCTTCACACTAACAAATATGTTACGTTTAAGAAATGTTCACTGAAAGGTTCTTTGAGGAACCCCAAATGGTTCATCTATTGCATCGGTATACACTCATAAAAATAAAGGTTATTTATTGGCCTTGATGGTTCCATGAAAAACCTTCAAACATCAATAGAAGCCTTCCAATGCAGTCCTTTAAAGTGGGAAAAAGGTTCTTTATTATTATTGAAATGTTCTTCACACTAACAAACAATCTGAAAGAACTGTTCACTCAAAGGTTCTTTGAAGAACCAAAAATGACTCTTCTATGGCATCACTGTGAAAACCCCCTTTTGGAGCCTTTAATTTTAAGAGTGTTTTTAAACCTTGTGCTTAAAATCTGCATTTTTAACTCTCAGCGGGTGGTTCTGCTTATGCTAAAGTTGGTGTAACACGTTCAAAATGTTTGGAACTGTTTATGTGGGATCATATGCTTTTCTCTTACAACAGGGGCAGAGCTAATGTCTTTCATTCGCTTCATAATTATGTCAAAATCCAAGTGCCTGCACGACGTAATCATGAGTTGCCCCGTGAGCATGGATTGTTTTTAGCTTTACTAACTTGTTGCTTGGAAACAGTAGATGTTTAAAGACTTATGTTGGTTGTGTTGCGTCAGGAAAATGTGTGTTTTTTAACCTCGTGTCAGTGCAGTGAGATTACAGTGGACTTAGTTTCAGCTGGACTAACTTATGCATGTATTCATAAGTTAAACTCAAGCCAAGATGAATTCCTCCATGGTCACTGTGGTCGCCTTATCTCAGAGAAAACATCTGCAGAAGCCCGGTGGTTGTACAACTGGATCATCTTGATCTGGACACGATGAGGTCCAATGTTAAGATATTAACCTAGTTTTATCCTAACATATATTTTAAAGAATAAAACACAAATTCATCTTCAAGCAAAGTGCACTTTATTTTTCTTCTTTAAACTGGGAATTAAATTATGTGCATAACAATACATTTTTTGGCAAGTAAGTATTTTAGTTAATATTAAGACATTGAGAGTTTCCTGTTTTTATTCAGTCTTTTTTGTTTCTATTTGTTCTGGCTCGCGATTTAGCAAAATCTGACGACTCTGCTGTCGCGCTTCAGATTTCAACCAATGATAAGACTTTGTTTTCCTTCAAAAAGTAAGTGAAAGCAGGTGTGTATATGTGTTTTCCTTTTGAATTGTAACCACTTCCCTTTCACTTTGCGTCTGCAGATATCTGAAGTCCGTTCTTCTTCTGAATGTCTCTCACACCCTTTTTAACCAGCCAGATTGTAATCAAGAGTGGTGCTAACGTATGTACGGAAACACCTATTCCTGCCAATAAGGCCTCTGACAGAGCTAGTACACATTTGAAAAAAAAACACACACACTCATTCTCATGTACTGTAATTGTTTACAACAATTTTAAATGGCAAAAGGTGCTTACATGCTTTGTTTCAGTGGACTCAAAGCTTTATTTTTATCTTATATTTCTTTTCTTTTACTTTTTTCTTTTATTTCACTTTGTTGTCTTAATGTTTTATTTATTTTTTCCCCCTATTTTTATTTTAACCTTATTTTTTAATTATTAATGTGTTTATTTTGTTGTATTTTTCATTCTATTTTCTTGTGTTTATCTTATTATTAGTGCTGTCAAACGATTAATCGCGATTAATCATATCCAAAATAAAAGTTATTGTTTACATAATATATGTAATGTTTACATAATATATGTATAATATATGTAATATAATATATGTGTGCTGTGTATATTTATTATGTATATATAAATACACACACATGCATGTATATATGACTGGGTTCCAAAAAAGGTCTAGGTACAGTGTGAATGCATGGGAAACTGGTTTCACTCAGTTCACTTTTGGGTCACTTATAGCGGTCCAAGTTTTGTTCTTTTAAACTGGACTCAAGTGTAACATCCATAAAGAAAAACTCTTTCTATTGGCAAAGGGGAAACATGACTTAGCTTGAAGACAAAGGCATTGTTTTTATATTGCCTGAACATGAATGCTGTTGTTTCAGTGTGATTTTATGCCTTTTGTTTCTTCTGCTTTGATATCTAATTAGCGAGATGTTGAATGTTTATTAGTGTTCATCTGCTTACATTATTGGATGAAATGAAACACCATCTCTATTGTTTTCTTTAGAGCGTTTGTTTTGGTGGCTCGTGTCTGCGTGGACGGACATTGTATTGGAAGGAAGTGGGCCTGACAGATGTTGGTGTCTCTCTGGAAGCGCGGTGACGCTCCGAATCTCCTCTGTGGTGAGATCTCAATCCACAGACATGCAGAAAAACAAGCACTTCTCAAGGCGGTTCTGCCTAAAACCTAATTCACTAACAGCTCAACCTCCATTTTCTCTTTTGCTTCACCACATGTCACACATTTCTAGTATGTCCCACTCCGTTGCATCAGCATAGCAATCCTCAGCAGTCATTTTCCTCAGGATTGATAAACATCGTAAACTGCCAAGGTTTTGTACGCACAGTACACACACATTCAGGGCCAGTCTGAGATCTATGTTGAGAAGTTACACCAAAACAGGCCTTTTCAATGAATCAATGTGAGAGCTGCAGAAATAAAACAAGGCTTTATTGCAAAGTGCTGATTAGTGGTTTCATTCAGTCAGCAGCACCTGCTGTTTCTGTGATGTTCCTGTAAAGTAGAAGTTCATGCAGTGTAGACCCTCAATTATGTTGTGTCCTCTGACCACAGAGACCTAAGCTGAAACATTTCGAAATGTGACAATAAAGTGCACGTATTTGTAGGAGGTGATCTCCGAGGAGTTTCACGCCACAGTTTATGTGATAATGTGCTATGAGTAGGTTGATTTCCCAGAAGAGTGTAAACCCTGTGGCTCTCTGGTGCTTTCAAGGTTTCTCAATGTTTTCAACGTTTGTTTGAGCATCCCGACCAAGGAGGTCTAAAATACCTGTGGAAAATCATCCATTGACATTCACATTCTTCTCAGTGGCAGTCACTCGGCCAGTGTGGATCCCTCTGGAAGTATGTGATTTGATGGCTGCTAAACAGATGGAAAAATGTCTATTATATTGTTTAAAAAACAAAAGATTGCTTGAGGGTGTCAGGATCATGGACCTGTTTTGTTATGTTTTGCCCCTGTTTCTGTTGCTGTGTTCCCTTTTTAGGTCTTCTCTCTAGAAATATGGCACATAGTCTTAGAGTTTGCACTTGACTAACTGGGGCCCAGGTCAGGAAGCAGACAGAAAGGCTAAACCGACCACCTGCTAGCTGTCAGGATCATGGACCTGTTTTGTTATGTTTTGCCCCTGTTTCTGTTGCTGTGTTCCCTTTTTAGGTCATGTTCCTGTCCTCGTTTAGTTAATTGACTGATTCCATGCACCTGTGTTCCCCTGATTGCTCTGTGTTTAAAAGTCCCAGTCTGTTCAGTTTTGTCAGGATTATGGACCTGTTTTGCCCCGGTTTCTGTTTCAGTGTTCCCTTATTTGATCATGTTCCTGTTCTTGTTGTCTCATTATTAGTTGATTCCACACACCTGTCTGTCCCTCGTTAAGTTTAGTATAAATGTGTAGTCTGCCTCATGTTTCCTTGTCTGGTCTTGTACGTCTTCCTTGTTCTCTGTGTCTCCCTGTTGGATTATTAAAGACTCTCGTTTTGTGAAATCTCCACATCTCCTCGTTTCCTCGTGCTCCAGCGAATTGTGACAGAAGACCCGACCGAATACAGTTACCTCCGTGTGTTCCCTCCGTTTTTGTTTCCATTTTTTCCTCAGTGTTTTTTGTTTCCGTTGTTTCTATGGATCCCCTCTCCCGTCCGGAATATCTTCTCCTGTTGGAGCAGGGGAAGAGATCACTTGAGGGCCATACCAGACTGTTCCTGGTCATCGCTGCTCTAACCAGCTACCCGAATGACGCGCTCTGTGCGTTCTACGACACCAGTTTGAACATCT
>NW_015552590.1:1087065-1105035 GCF_001515605.1 Sinocyclocheilus anshuiensis | reverse complement strand
TTGTGGAGTGGACACTGGCGAGAAATGGAAGTGCCACTCCCGACCCAGAGCCTAGCCCACCATCTCCCCGATGCGTGGAGCGCATGCCCGAGCCCACCGCTGACGGAGAGCCGGAGCCCGCCGCGACCGACGAGCCAGTGCCGCACGGAGCGAAAATGCTGAGGATTGCCGCGGAACCGGAGCTGCAAATGACATCAGTCAAGGTGTGTGAGCAAGGTGTCATGAGGCAGAAAACCGCAGACGGTGTGAGCGCGGAGAGGAGCTCTGCCCCCTGCACCGTGGCTGAGGGTGAGCTGTGTATGGCGAGGCGACAGTGACACACCAAAGAGGAGAGGGCTCCCGTTCCTAAGTTCTGGCCTGAAAGCCCGGAAGCTCACAAATGCCCGCCCTCCTACCTGCTCCTGCCTCCTCCACCGCTGTCGTCTGGCAGTCTCTTTGCTCACCCTCAGCCCACCATCTATGCGGTGCGAGCTCCGTGGGACTGCCATCCTCCAGCGTTGCTGTGGCTGGAGTTTCCCTTGACTCCGCCTCCAGCCTCTACGCCCCGGACTCCGCCTCGTCCCGTGGACCCGTCGGCTCCACCATGGCTCCTAGCTCCCTCCTCTCCGCCAGGCTCCCTCATCTCTCCGGCTCCGCCTTGGCCTGGCATTGACCATCCTGTGCCTCGGGACTCCACTCCTCTGGCTTCGCCTCGTCCCTTCGTCCCTCCGGCTCCGTCAGGCTCCTTCATCCCCTCAGCTCCTCCTCAGTCCTCTGTCGCTTCGGCTCCACTGCGGCCTCCCAGAGCCACGCCTTCACGTTGAGCGCCGGCGCAATCTGCTCCATCTAGGACCTCCAGATCCTCCCAGTCGCCCTGGCTCATCGGCTCTCTGTCTCCGCCTCGGGCTCCTCCACCACCTGCTCCGCCACCGTTGGTCGGCCCCCTGGAGTTGGTGGCCATTCCTCCTCCATGGCTCCTCCCTCCGTCGGCTCCACCGTGGGTCGCCATCATGGTTGTGGCCTGGGTCCTGCTTGGCTCCTCCTGCTCCAAGTCCTCCTGTTTCCTCCCTGGCTCCTCCCTCCATCTGATCTGCCATGGCTCCTCCTGTTTCCTCCCTGGCCCTCCCTCCATCGTCACCTCCCTGGTCTCTGTCTGCCGGCCCCCTCCCGGGTGTCCGTCCTCCTCCTGAACTGCCTCCCAAGTTCCCACCCGTGCCCCCCCTCTGTTGTTCTACGGCGCAAGGACGCGCCTTCCGGGAGGAGGGTGATATGTCAGGATCATGGACCTGTTTTGTTATGTTTTGCCCCTGTTTCTGTTCCTGTATTCCCTTTTTTGGTCATGTTCCTGTCCACGTTTAGCTAATTGACTGATTCCATGCACCTGTGTTCCCCTGATTGCACTGTGTTTAAAAGTCCCAGTCTGTTCAGTTTGTATTTGTCGGGTCTTGAATGTCATCCTTGTGTTCTGTGTCTCCATGTTGGATTATTAAAGACTCTCGTTTTGTGAAATCTCCACTTCTCCTCGTTTCCTCGTGCCCGTGCTCCAGCGAATTGTGACAGAGGGTGAGTATATGATGGGATAATTTTCACTTTTGGGTGAACTATCCTTTTAAACTGACTTAAAAACATGAGTTGAATCTTGTACAGGTTTTTTTTTTTTTAAGTTGAAAATGATCAAATGATACAAAACTTATTTTGATGAGTTTAAGTAATGTAAAACATGTTGTCATGAAACATGATGATCATACCATTTTTTACAGTGTATGTTGCTTGCAAAAAAACCCTCTGTATATGCCTCTTATATTGCAAGTTCTTTATTTAACTATATTTTCACTTTTTAGCCATTTTTGCATTGACAGCATTTCACCAGATTGGAAATGAGAACATTAAAAGATTACAAGTAATTGTCAATTACATAAACGTCCTCAAAGCTCTTTTGTTGTTCACCAAAATGAAGGCCAGATGGTTTAATCAGACCACTGCTCCATGAAAATGAAGAAATTGCAACAAATATATTACAATCAACTGGTAAAATTATAATAACAAAATATTATTTATAATATAAAATGCTATAGTAATGGCATCTACCGGCTAACCAGCATGAGTTAGTTCACTGGCAGATGCTGTAATTAAACCTTGATACCGATATAGCAACAATCAGTAACAGAAATAGTATAATTTCAGCTGGCCTAATTCTAAGAAAGCGGATATTGCTAAAGTTTGACTTAAATAATGTGCATGTAAATGGACTTCCAACCAGGGGATATCTTTTGGGAAAAGTGTTTAGAAACATTCATTACGTTTGCAATTGCATTTGGCAGTAACAACTACTTATTCAGCTAAGCCGAATCTATGGGAATATCCCCTTCGTCAACAGTTCAGTTTGCATTTTTGTAACCCAGCAGTACACATTCGTGTTTAGCAACTATATTACCTTTGCACAAGCACAAGCATGGATTATGGGTAACAGCTGGAGGTTTTGCAATAGGAGTCTACCACGAGCTGGTACTAACTTTGACTGATTTGGCAGTCCTGGTAGAATCGTTTGTCTTGAGACATCCATATGCGAAGATAGCACGCTTTTTGACCTCTGCCAAAATGTGACGATAGTGATAAGCAAGTTCTGATTTCGTTGGGGCAGCGTTGGCAACTTGAGTCGTATGCTGTATATCTGTACCTCCATGTCATGTTATATAAAATATTCATGCGTTGAAACTACATGACTGATAGCAGAAGAATGCGTCTGAGTGGCAGTGTTCGCAAGCCCCTGCCAGGAGTTTGATAAAGCAGCATGTAGTGCACTGAAAGTTGAATCTTTCTAAAATGTTTTCTTATAACAGAGCGCATTGCGAGTTCCCAAAAATGCCGAGAGGATCCGAACATTAGCCCGCACACAGCATTCTCCTAAGGGGAAGATGAAGAGGTGGGGGAGGAGGGGAATTGCTCCATCCAGCGCTGTCATAGAGCTGCCAACTCCTGTTGGCTACACATCTGCTGTGCATTAAGGCCTGGACTCTTCGGTGATGAAACCCAGCCTTGGCTCGCAGGGTGAAAGCCTGTGATTGGAGCACCGGCGCTCTGTCGACTCTGGGGCTCGGAGCCCAACTCGGCCCTACAGCTGGGTGGGTTTCCCCCTCTGTTGCCATGGTTTCCTTGCAAACACGAAAATCAGGCGCCTTGCAAAAGCATCTGGGCCCCCTCTCCTCATGCCTTGGTGTTACATCATGCAGATTCCAGCACTTTATCTTCCTCTGGTTGGTGTCCATCTCCCATTGCGTCCTCGGGCAGACACACTCTGTTATGATAGTTTGATTTCTGTTATGCTACTGTGAATAACCTTACCGATTGGGATTTGGAAATTGCAAGGACATTTATGCTAAGTCTACACTAGTCTGGATAAATTCGAAAGCATCTTTTTCTCAGTGTTTTGGCCTGTCCAGCACTGTCCAGTGAAAACTGATGCTGTGTCCAAAAGAATAGTATGTCCGAATTCATAGTATGTGAAAAACAGTACACCAAAAGAGCAGTATGTCCAAATTCATGATATGCGGGAAAAAACAAAACAGTATGCCAAAAGCGCACTATGTCCGAATTCATAGTATGCAAAAAAAAAAAAAACAGTGCACCAAAAGAGCAGTACATCCAAATTCATAGTATGTTGAAAAAAATAGTACACCAAAAGAATTGTATGTCCAAATTCATAGTATGCAAAAAAAAAAAAAAACAGTATGCCAAAAGCGCAGTGTGTCTGAATGAATAAAAACATAAAAATAGTAATACGTCCGAATTCAGTGTTCAAAAAACAGTAGGCGAAAAATACTTGGATTACTTATTACTTCTGCTGAGATTCTGGATTGTGCATTCAATGGATATCTTACTATCCCATGATGCCAGTTATGAAATGACAGTGAAGCGACGCAACTGAAGTTGATAGGTCATGTGACATTGCAAACTTAGCAGATGTGGTACATCCAAATTACATACTAGACACATTCATACAAGAACATATGTAATGGTTGCGAAGTACGTTTCAAACCAAATGTATTACCTACTAGTCACTGTGTGATTTCAGAAGCAGGTTGAACTTTTGAAGATGCTCTTCCAAGTGGATAAATGTGAAATATTTTGAGTGAGCTTTTGTGACGTGTTTTCAGAAGTTTCAGTGGACAAGCAACTTTTGGAAAATGCTTAAAGATGCTAGTGCGTGTTTTCAAATATTTTAATGCGAGCGTAGCCTTAGCATGCAGAGCAGTCAAAAACACCTTGATTCCTGTGGTTTGACTCGATGCACACTGAGTAGAAAGTGTGTGAAAGGTGTGTGTGTGCCACAAGCAGTAGGTTCACCCAGCTGCACATACCACTTTGGCATCCCACACCTGCCGCTGCTTACAAAGAATCAGGTCAGTGTTGGCTGCATGCACCGTTGTGGTTTTAGCAGAAGTGCTAACTCAGGCCTAAGTGTTTGTGGCATCCCCTTGTAAAACAAAAGAAAAAGTGAGCATCTGTGCACAATGCGGTCTGGAAGCAGCCAAACACTGGTACACTTTACCCTGCATTTGGGCGTGGAACTTAACCAGTTGAGAATTTCAGGGTAATTTGTGATTCGTGAACATCTAGAGTGCAGCAGTTTGATATAAACCTCTTGTAGATGTTGATTTAGGACTGCTCAAGTGGGAAATGGCACTTTGTCCTTTCGTTCAACTTTGATGACAAATACTCTTCGCATGACAAACTTCCCCTTCCAAGGAACTCTGAGGGTTCCTACTTGATGGAAAGTTGAAGAATGTAAACTATGATGATGGTTTCAGACATTATTTCAGGCCTTGTGCACTGACGCTGTCCAATCCTGTGATCCCCCAACCCAACTACCCCCAATAACCCAGCAGGAAATCATTTTCATTACATTCTTCACATTTAAATCATAGTTACTTAACGTGACCCTGACCTTATCATTGCGGTGCTCATTATATTTTTAGGAGTGTCAGTTTAGCATGTTATTTTAGTGCATTTTTATTTTATTCCCTTTTTTTTTTTAAAGGAATTTTTAAAGAAATATTTGTAAAAAGAAATGTTACTATTAGAGTGATTCAGGCTTGAAGTTCCACTTTCTTGATTTGTGTGTGTGTTGCTATTTTTATTTATTTATTTGTTTATTTATTGGTTTCCAAGTGAAATAAACTAACTTAAGACTGGATAGATAGATAGATAGATAGATGTGTCACACATTAATATATAATGCAAATTATAAGCAATTTAATAATTTAATTTCCTTTTTCATAGTTTATATACTCTACACAATTTGTTAATTGCAGACAAAAACAAACTAATAAATTTATGATTGAATGGAAAGAATGTAGTATACTTTGTCTTCTGAAATATGGTGATGCATCACACCTCTAAAAAGACAGGTGTGAAATCCCTCATAAAACCCTCAAGTTGATCTCTTTAACCTCAAACCTTGTGAAAAGCAACAAAACAGGTGGAACATACCTCGCAGTGTTGAGCATGTGGACAGCTATGACACAAGAGAGAAAGAATTGGGCACTGCTGTAAACAGATTTCAAGAGAGGAATTGCCTCATCAAATCCATAAACTGATGCGTTTCTGGACTGCAAACTGATCAAATCACAAGAACTACTTTGATGACAGTTAGTGAACTAGAGAGTACAGTTCCCATGAGCCTCATGCCTGCATATCCCACATCAGTATTATCTTTATTTATTTTTCCAAACACCCCTTTTGATGTGTTGTTGCAATGGAAAAGCTGACGCATAGCCACAACCTGAGGTTTCATTCTGGATACTTTGCATGCTCAGAAAGGCCTGTGAACAATAATGTGATTGAATAAATCATTTAATTTAACTTAACAGAGTGTGAAGTAGCCGTTTTGACATGATGCAACCATTTTGTCATCTCTATAGCATTGGCAGTGGTTAAAAAGCTACATTAGGGATTTGAAGTATTTTATTTTTTTTTAAGTGTTTGCGCTAAGGTTATAAATAATGACTCAAATTATATGTCTTGATGTATTATTGGGCCATGCTATTATGTTTTATAAGTAAATAGACTTGCAATTTTTGTCTGACACCATAAACTTGCATTGAAGAGTTGCATTGCATTGATTTGGGGTCTTTTGGAGGTAAGCAATGTAATAACATCCCTCTGATCACCTTATTGGCCGCATAGCAACCACCCAGTACAGCTTTCCAAACGTTTGCACAGGTAAAAACAGATATTTTCTTTGGAAAATCGATATGTAATCTTTAGGACGGTTGTTTCGGTTTGCACCATTGATTGCCGACTAGCCTGCTCTCGCACTCTGTTGAAAGAGCAGAAAGGGGCACATCAAAGAAACTTTTAATCATTTAGATTTGGCTGGATATTTAAAATCAGATCTCGATCATGAATGTTTTACTTCCATGTGTCACAAAGCTAGCTAACCTACTTGACAGGCTAAGCTAGCTTCAAGCTTAGCCAGGCTAGTAAAAATTCCTGGGTGCAGGTGTGCGGCAATAAAGTAAAAGGGCAAAGCCTATTTTCCACCACTGCTTTTCCACTACGGCAAACCCAACCGTCACTCTCACCAGTAACCATGACTCACACGATGCTCGCAGACAACACTGTAACTTTTCAGCGTTGAGTTGCAGAAACAGGTGTCATAGTAGACGATGATAAATGCCGTATGTCATTCCAATCGCTAACCACAATGATTGCAACATACTGTGACAAAATAATAGTAGCTCGTGGCAAGATATCCAGGCCGTTTGCCCACCCAACACGTGATAGTCATTTATGAAAAAAACATTTTTCCAAACAGGGTTTCATAGACTTCGGGGTTTATAGAGAAGCCTAAAGTGTACTAAACAAATCAAATTGAACAAAAACGATTGGTGTGTGCATTTAGCCTGAATAGGAATTAGCAAATACTGCCATGGAGCGCTGGTACCCTTACGAAAAAGAAGTATATTCAAGTGTGCTATTAGTATACTTCTTTTAAACTAAAAAATAGGAAAGTATACTTTTAGTCTACTTTTTATGTACTTCTCAGAAATATACTTAAAATGACATTTAAGTATACTTGACTTATACTTAGAAAAAGTCTAAATATATTTGAGCTATAATTGTGCTCCTAGAATCAGTGTTTTAATTGTTATACTGTAGGGGGCGCTAGTACACATCTTCTGTACAGAATTTCATAAAAACACAAGTGAAGAAGAAACCGAAACAACAGATGCTTCCACATGTAATCTAACACGATCCTCAGACATAAAACAGTATCAAAACTGTGTAACGTCGATGTAATGTCGACCAATGAAGAGGTAATAATGACTGTAAAGCTTTGGGGTGTTGACTGACTTTATCTACGTTTTGATTATCATTCTGAATCCAATTCATAGTCTTTTTTCAGCTTTTTGTTCAAAATGTTGTTTATTTCTTTATTTTTTATTTATGACACTTATCCACATTCAAGTGTTTAAAAAAAAGAATGCATGAAGCTAGAATAAAATGTTTTTGTTTACAAGCAGATACCCTGTTCTTTTGATGTTTTGTATGTTCAGATATTCATGTAACAAAATATATACAAATTAATACCGAAATAGGGACAGTAATATACTTAAAGTATGATTTAAGTTCACTTAAAGAAAACGTACGAGTATAAATCTACTAAACGAGTAGTTTACGGAGACTATACTTCAAAGTGTACTAAAAATGCTACTACAAGTATTTAATTAGTAAACTATCAGTATACCTATAAGTTCACTTTTAGTATAGTTGCAGTACAAGCTAAAAAATGTTATGCAAACTAGTTGTGTACTCAAAGTTTACTACTGTTATACTTAAAGTATACTTAAAAGTATACTTTTATATACTAGAAAGTGGGCCAATTTAGTCCCAAGGAGTATTGAAATAGTACACTTACAAGTATACTACTAGTACACTGATATTTGTATACTTACTACATAAAGTATACCTAAAAATATACTTGAACTTTACTTAAGTATACTTAATAAAATAAACTTGAAGTATACTACTTTTTGGTAAGGGTAGCTGTTTTGATTACGGAAACGTTGACCGTTGTTGTTGTAGGCATGCCGTTTGGAGCAACAGGCGCCAAGTAATTGTAACGTGCATTGTCTCTGCGCCATGCTCAGTAAAAGCTGCTTTTGTGCTTCTGATTTCTCACAATCTATATTTGTATAACTGTTTTTAGCACCCCGATAAGACAACCGCTGGAATTCCCAGCACTGATAACGCATTAAAGGCACAAATGTGACTCTTAGCAGCTCGCTAATGAACAGATTTCAAAGCTCATTGCTGGTGTTGTAATTATAATCACTGTCTTGTTGAAAGCCCTTGTGTATACACATTTCACTGTGACGCCTTTTTGTAACTGCTCTTTAATGAATACCAAAAAGTCTTCCTCGTGCTCTACTTCCGAACAAAAACATTTGTGGTGCCATTTGATGAAAAGACATGCTAATTTGGTCAACAAAGTGAGAGCAAGGGTAGTGTTAGCAAAAACTATTCATCTTATCCTCTACATCTTTTGCTTGAGATCTCGAGAGAAGACTGTCAGCAAAAATGTGAAAAAGCTTTACCTGACTATGGTAGTACCCTCAAAAGTACCCTTGTGTAGCTTATTTACTCTTAAAGGGTGCATATTAGCACCTTAATGATACATATGAGTACCCATGATGTACCCTTAAGGTACTAATATACACCTTTTAGGGGTAGATAAGGTACAGCGATACAGTTTTAAGAGTACTGCCCCAGTAACATGACAGTGTTTCCTGTACAGGTACAAATATTGTATATTTCTTCAGATGGTATACTAGTAGTTATCTTCTACATCTTTTGCTTGAAAGCTCAAGAGAAGGCTGTCAGCAAAAAAGGTGTAAACTTTTTACTTGACTGGGGAAGTACACCCTTGTGTACCGTATCTGCCGCTCAAGGGTGCATTTTAGTATCTTAAGGATACGTATTAGTAACTAGAGTGCATATTGGTACCTTAAGGATACATATTAGTACCTATTATGTACCCTTAAGATACTAATATACTCCTTTTAAGGACAGATAAGGTACAATCTTGCAGTTTTGAGGCAACTACCCCAGTGACATGATGGCGTTTCCAGTAAAGGGTACAACTTTTGCAATTTTTTGGATGGTATACTAGTAGTTATCCTCTACATCTCTTGCATGAGATCTCGAGAGAGGACTGCAACCAAAAAATGTGTACAAACTTTACCTGACTGGGGTTGTACACTCAAAGTACCCTTACGTGCCTATTCTACCCCTAAAGGGTTCAATTTAGTATCTTTTAGGATAGGTATTAGTACCTAGAGTACATATTGGATACATATTAGTGCCTACCATGCATATTAGTAGCATAGAACATAATATCTATTATGTATCCTTAATATACACTATTTAGGGGTAGGTAGAGTACAGTCTTGCAGGTTTGAGGCTGCTGCCTCAGTGACAGTGTTTCTTTTTTTGTAAATTTTTTCACAAGTAGTGATCCTCTACATTTTTTTGCTTTACGTTTGAGAGAAGGCCAGATTTAGCAAGCAAGTCATGAGCAATGAAAGATCTTGGGCAACAGTAACGCTATGACTGATTTGTCGCCTGTAAGCCTTCAAAAAAATCCCTTTGCATTACTCAGTTCCCAGTTCACCAGGAAACCTCTACTACCAACTACCTCATCCATGCTCTGGCACACTGACGCTTGGCGAGTCTGCTTTTATAGCCTCTCCCAAAATAGCTGCACTCTCATTGGTAGAAAAAAACGGTTCTCACTGAATCACTTTGGGCCAATTAGAGAGTAGCACTTCCTGTTCTGCGAAAGATGTTTCCTGTTGATAGCCAGGCGCCGAGGGACAAGACATTGCAAAGCTGGCCATGTTTTGCTGACCTTTGTGAGGTCTGTAGAAACACTGTCGGTGATAGTGGCGTGCCGTGTGCAGGAACACATGGCCCCGTCAGCTGCGTGAGAGCCAATGTTTTGGTCCGAGTGTAAACACACGCGCTGATGAGGTGTCTTGACTGTAAGCACATGTGTCTACGCTGGCTTCCCGGTGGCTCGCTATGACACTAATGATACATCAAGGTCTTTTCTGTTTGCGCTAGTAATGCATTAGCAAAGAATTACAAGGACTCAACAGCGTGTGGTTGTATACAGTGGAGCGTTTGTTTGAATTATTTGTTTTTAACAGCGTTGAGTCTTAATTCCCAAACTTGCTCAAATTTTCCAAAGAGTCTCCTGTTGAGGGTTGACAACACAAGGCTGTAATCGTAAAATCTGATGCTTTTACTCATGATGTTTATGTAAAGTTGATTTCTTAACATTCTCAATTTATTACCAAGAAAAAAGTGTTTAGAAGCTTAGCCTTGTTGATCGAAAAACTAATGGGATCTTCAAAATGGATCGATTTCGAAATGACAGCACCAGACACCTGGTGTCCCCCTGGGTCGCGGTTTGCACTCAGCTGTTTTGTTTAAAGTTTAAATACGAGAGCTATTTCAAAGTCAGCCAGAGCCAAGCACAAGACGTCCAGGATTCAGGAAACAGTGTTGTATTCTGAGATCTCTCAGGCAAAGGCCTGTGTTCTCCGTTGTGAAAACAGTGCATTTCCTCGTTCTTAAAAAAGACAAATGAACGGCTAAAGCTAACAATGCAACTTTCGCAGCACGTTTAAAGGGGAACTGCCACTTACAAAGTGAACTTCTCACATACTTAAATGCTTGCTGAATAGTTTAGAGTAGTGTCGCACCCTTCTCTGTAAGTATTACGCAAGTTAGTGGATTTATAGGCCTGGATTTACTTATACATAGGTTGGCATGTCCAGTTCATTTCCATATGATATCTTGAATTACTTTTCAGTTGCATTTTGTTTTTAGTGTAAAGCATGTCAATTTCAGCATCTGTTGACTGATAAAATAATATTTTTGGTATCTTAGCACTGTACACTACATTGTACCCGGACTGGTCCTAATATTTCTTCAGAATTTGATTGATAGTGATTACATGTGTTTATGCCATGACGATGTTTAGTTTTTGATTCTGATTGACTGACGAACAATGCAAGGTGTTGATTAATCTGAAAGTTTGCATTATAGTTCCTTATTGTTTTCTGTGGTGAATATTATGCAGATGGACCTCGCACATAAAACCAAACAAAAACTGAGAAGTTATAGCAACAACCACTTGTTTATTCTGGCTATGTTGGCAACAACAACAACAAAAAAACATTTTATTGTTATTGGTAGCAATATTAGTAAGTATTAATTTATTTGTGGGGCTTTTGAATTCACTAACCTCACATGCTTTTCATGTTTACTCATGACTTCTTAAAATTATATTTCCAAAACCTCACACTGACACATATATGTGCATAGTTGCACACTAAACTTTCACTTATATTCTAAGCATGCACTCAATGCACTTATGTGAGAACATGAATGCATAATAATGTTGTTTTGTGTTTTGCATTGCAAAATTACAAACTATGTTGAGAACTGTTCTTCATATGTTAAGAAGTGTTTTCATTGGAATATCTATCTAACCATCCCGGATGACATTGCAATTGTCATCCATCCATTCCAGACTGGATTGCAGTTGACCTGTCGGTAAGCCCCACCCCTCAAACGCAGATGAGCCAATGGCAGTGGAGTATCAGTTGCACGGGGAACGGAACTCGAACATCTTTAGGTTTCAGCGCCATAGAGAAACACTGGAAGATCCGAAGCTTGCATCGGTTTAATGGTGTTTATGCTACAAAAATGGAAAAACGATGTGCCTACGGTACGTGTAACACTAATTCCAGTTATCCTGAGAGGATAGGCAATGTAATTTATTTTATCCCATTTCCTAAATCCAACCAAAACAGAGCAAAATGTCTCTAAGCATTCAACCCCAATCACAATGAAGACAAAAACGTTCATTTTCTGGTTGTCATACTCTCATTAAGTTATAATTTTCAACATAACGTTAATGTCATCTTGTGCTTCAGCAAGGTATCTCTGGCTAAAACTAGCTAATGTTAGCGTTAAAGTTAGTGAGTCCATGCTAACGTACAAACCTAAATAGCGAACTGTTCTCACGTCATGTAAGTTACCGTGCAGTGAAAGTCAAAAACACATAAACGAAGGTCTATATTAGAGTGCCTCTCCATATTAATCTTGTTAAATGTAAATTAATTTAATCTTACTCTGCGGTATATGAACGGTGTTGATCCGGGATGTTGTCATTGCGATCGTGACGACCGTAACATAATTCTCCCATTTGCATTGTGATCTGTATTTTTACATATTTATTTTAATATCTTTTATATATCCCTCCATGGCATATTTAAGTCCCACTTGAATGTCCATCTGTGTCCCAAATTGATCAGAAACACCTCGGAAGAAGGGTTTCACACTGACAGCTGTCATTGTAAGACAGTGAGCAACTCTATTTGTTTGTCCGAGTGAGAAAGTTAGATATAACAGTAACTAAGGGTGGGCGGGGCTTACCGATAGGTCAATTGTGATCTATCTATTAGATTGCTCTTTCATGAATATACAAGGTGAGGTGAGTGCAAATGTTTAGTTTTTGCTTTTATGCACGGCATTAAGTATTATGACAATTCTTTCCATGTTACTTTCTGGTTAGTTTACCTCCAAATGAGGGGAACATGAATGAAACGGTCTCCTTTTTATTTTCACACCGCAGGTTGACGTGGGTTTGCGGGATGACGACCTTTCTTTGTGTGCCAAGAACTGTTCGGATATAAAGCCAAACTAGCGTTAGTCATTAAAGAAGGCAAAGTAATCACAAAAACGTTACGGTAAGCACAATGGGCCTTCCTTTTTTATCACGTTCACAGGAATCACACACAGAGGCCTTTTCTTTTTTCTCAAACAATGGCTGATTACTACCAGGGCCTTGGCTTGATGTTCTCACATTGCGTCGATGTTTGAGTGTGTATTGAACTCTGGCGGTGAGGTAATATCCTCAGCATAGCAGCACGTTTGATGTTTGCTGCATTGAAACCGAGAATGAACATTGACAACATGGCTTACTTTGGCTTGCGGTACAGTGCTTCTTGGTTTTCTAGAGAGGTTTTGTGCTGTAATATCAGATTCTTGGCAGTAATGGTGGCATCCCTGTGCAAATGAACCTTTGATGGTGCTAGCAAATGACTGTACACAAACCCACAGCACTACTAAAAGTGACAAATGGTAAGTGCAGTATCAAGTAGGCCTTTGAGAGGGAAGGATTGCTATATTGTAAACATACCTGTACTGTTGACCCACACTGCATAAAGGCACTTTGGACGAGTACATGTGTCATAAAAGAGTCCTTTGTGTCAAAAACAAAAGCTTTTATGCCTTTCTTGCACCTTTACCTACAGCTTTACAGTTATTTGGTAAGATTAATGACTTTAGAAGTAAAGGGTTGTGTTTACTCTAGCTGTGTCCTGCTAAATGGCAGAGATAAAGAAAATGCACACTACCATTCAAAAGTTTGGGGTCGGTAAGGTTTTTGACAGTCCACCTTGCAACTACATGTCAACTAACTCGCTGTTTAGATATTTGTACCGGAAAACAAGAGAAAAATACTAAGTAAGGAAATCATTTCTTGCAGTGCACTAACCTTAACTCAACAGTCGACTAATATTTTAATGAGAGCTGTAGTTGACATGAAGTTGCAAAGTTAGTAGAATGTCTAGTGGCAGTGGTAATAAAGTGTAACCCATAAAGAACCTAAAGACATACTGTCCTATATATTAGAACAGGTTTGGCGTGGTTCCAGGCATTCCAGGTAATCACAGAGTACAGGATGAGAAAGTGTCTGTGCTTTGGCACTCTTGCAGTACAGTTGTGCTTATTGTTAAAGTTTTGATGTTTTTAGAGAATTTTCAGTCCAACAGATGCCAAACTCGTGCCCCAAACTCAATGCCTCTGGTTGGTCTGCTTCCTCAAATGTCTGCACATTATGCTTTAAAAATTGCTTAAACCAGTCTAAAATGGTTTATCTGACTTTGGCATAAAAAAACTCTCTGAAACCAACAAACCATACCAGAATGCAAGATCAACTAAGACCTGAAAACTGTCTTAGCTCATGTTTGGAACTTTAGGGCCAGTACATTTAGCTTGTGCTTATCACCATGTTACTATCTTGTGTCTTTCAACCTTAAATAACCCGAATACATGCTGTACTGTACATTATGACAGGTTTGGCATGGTTCCAGGAATTGAGTACAGGATCAGAATGTGTTCATGCTTTGGCTCATCTGTTGCTAAAATCATCTTGCAGGACGATTATTGTGTGGACATTTGTTCTCAAAATCTTAATGTTTTTGGAGTATTGTAAGTCCAGCAGATTGTCCTGCCCTAAACCCATGCCATCAGTTATTCCACTTCCTCCAATGTTTGTCCATTGTGCTTAAAAAAGGTTTAAACTAGCTAGGGCTGGACGATGGTCAAAATTTATATCACAATATATTTCTTAATTTCGGTCGATACGATATAATTCCGATATCAATATGAACACTATTAAAAAAAGCCTCATAAAAACGGCCAAGAACACTCACAACAGATGTCTGTACCTACAAACTTATGAAAAATTTATTTGCCAAGCCTATTAAACCTCCTCCTATAAAACTATATAATATTTTAGAAAAAAACAGCACAAATAAATTAATGTTCACCTTTTAGCTATTTGTATTTAGCCTTCATACAAACAATAAATGTGAAATCACTGTCAAATAAACATCTCTGACTCACCTTATTAATATTAATATCGTTAACTTCAAACTATAGGCTAACATACACTACCAGTCAAAAGTTTTTGTATACTGACTACAAACTTTTGAATTGAATAGAGTATAATGTTACAAAAGCTTTTTATCTCACTGAACCTAACTTTTTTTTTTACTTATTTAAATATAAACATAGGTTTGGCATGTCCAGTTCATCATCCATATGATATTTTTTAATTACTTTTCAGTTGCATTTTGTTTTTAGTGTAAAGCATGTCTATTTCAGCATCTGTTGACTGTTAAAATATGATTTTTGGTATCTTAGCACTCGCCACTGAAGACTGGAGTAATGATGCTGAAAATTCAGCTTTGATCACAAGAATAAATTACATTTTAAAATATATTTATTTATTTAAGTTTTTTACTTTATTTTTGGTTATTTAAATGCAGCCTTGTTGAGCCTAAGATACTTTTTTTTTCAAAAACATTAATACATTTTCAAAAAAACATTAATTGTAAGGTTTTCAAACTTTTCATTGGTACTGTATAGGTAAGTGGCAGCTGGGGTCTATTACATAATTACTAGAGCACTGCTAGAGTTTATATCAATAATAATAATAAACAATTAACAAAGAGGAACAATCTTGGATTTTAGCAGCCTGATACTAGCAGATATGTCTATGAACTGAATACTTACATTCCACGTCTTAAAGACCTGTGGGTCCTACTCACGCAAGTATACTGGGATTGCACAAAGGGCTAAAGTGCGCTTCATGTTGGCATCATGGAAATCCGTCAAAAACAAGTGAAAATTAGGCCAAGTAAGCCAACTTTATTTTATTTTGAATACAATGAAGAAAGAGACTGTTGTAGTTACTCCTGAAACAGCTTTACACAGCAGTCCATAGCAGCACAAATAAATGAATGTTCACCTTTTATTTGTATTTAGCCTTCATACAAACAATAAATGTGAAATCACTGTCAAATAAACATCTCTGACTCACCTTATTAATATTAATATCGTTAACTTCAAACTATAGGCTAACATACACTACCAGTCAAAAGTTTTTGAACAGTAAGATTTTTAATGTTTTTTTTTTCTTTTGCTCACCAAGCTTGCATTGATTTGATCCAAAATACAGCAAAAATAGCTGTTTTCTATTTGAAAATATAATTTATTCCTGTGATTTCAAAGCAGAGCTTTAGCATCATTACTACTGTTTTTGCTGTACTTTGGATCAAATAAATGCAGGCTTGGTGAGCAGAAGAGAATTCTTAAAAAAAAAGAAAGAACATTAAAAATCGTACTTTTCAAAAACCTTTGACTGGTAAGTGTAGGCTGATTATTCTTATAGATTGAAACAAATGTGCTTCAGCGAAAAAAATATGCTTCAGCCAGGATAAAGTGTATGAAAAGTGCTCTGAGTTGCTGCAGAAAACAAAAAATTGAGCAACAACAAAAACATGTTGCTGGAGACGGGCTCATTGAAAATGCAAACTGATTGTCTGCCAGCAGGAGGCGCTTTAAGAGCGGTAGAACTAGCGGTTTCCCTGGTAACGGCTGTAATCAAAGCAGCTCCGCTCATGAACGCTACTTTATCAGATAAAATAAAAATGCTTTCGAAACTTTTATGAAGACAGTCGGTTCCCTTTAGAGATACATTTATATAAAACACCCGCGCCGCGTTTTGATTTTGAAACGTGCAGTGCTCATGTTTATTCAACGAAGTCGCCGCAAATAAATCAATGTATGGGAAACACTGGTAATGTATATCGGAATATTGGAAATGTGTTTAAAAATTATATCACCGTTATTGAAAAAAAATTATAGTGCAATCCATATTGATAGGCTATTGAATTATTGTCCAGCCCTAAAACCAGCCTTAAATGGTTTTCTGGTCTTAGCTTTTGCCAAACCCTTCTAAAACCAGCAAAGCAGGTTAGATTTCAAGATTGCAAGACCAGAAATCCATTCTTAAGCATTTTTATGTTACATTTTGGACTAGGGCTGCACGATAAATCGCATGCGATATTTAATGCGCAATTGTTTGACAAACATTATGATGTTGTACTTTTCATACTTTTTTTAGATAATCGTTCCACAGTAGGGCTGCACGATAAATCGCATGCGATATTTTAACGCGCATCTTGTCAGAAAGCCGGTTCTGTAATCAGCGGTAAATCTCCATCACCTGTGCGCTTTCACGTTGTGCAGCATTAACTACACAGAGCTGTTGTTCACTGACGAGCTGCACAAAAAATCGCGCGAATATGAACGTGGTTTTGCGCAACTCGTCAGTGAACAACGGCTCTGTGTAGTTAAATGCTGCTCAATGTGAAAGCCCGCAGGTGATGGAGATTTACCGCTGATTACAGAACCGTCTTTACTGACAATATGCGCAATAAATATCGCATGCGATTTATCGTGCAGCCCTATTTTGGACCTTTGTTCTCAAAAACATTGACATTCTGCAGTATTATCAGTGGGTTTAGCTTGTGCTCATTGCCCTGTGATCTTGTATCTTTCAACCTAAAGACATACTGTTCTGTACATTATGACATGTTTTGTGAATGCGGTCCCAGGCATTCCAGGTACTGACAGAGTACAGGATCAGAGTGTATCCATGCTTTGACTGTTCTATGTTACTCTAAACTAAAACCATCTTGCAGTACAATTGTTTTGTGGATGTTTATTGTTAAAATTTTGACATTTCTTGAGCATTGTTAGTCCAACAGATGCCAAACTTATACCCCAAACTCATGCCATCATTTGGTCTACTTCTTCCAGTGTTTGTCCCATGCAGACAAAAATGGCTTAAACCAGTCTGGTTTTCTGGTCTTAGCTTTTACGTAGAACCTCTCTAAAACCAGCAAACCAAACTAGACTGCAAGATCAACTAGACCAGAAAACTGCACCTTTTGGTGGTTTTAAGCTCATTGTTGGACTTTATTCTCAAAGCATTGACATTTTGTAGTTCTGTCAGTCTGTTTAGAATGTACACATTGTCTGTCATGCATGTTTCAACTTAAACAACCTAAAGACATACTGTCCTATATATTAGAACAGGTTTGGCATGGCTCCAGACACTCCAGGTAATCACAGAGTACAGGATCAGAATGTATTCGTACTTTGTGTCATGTGTTACTCTAAGCCTCTAAGCTAAGGCTGTCTTAGACTGTTTTAAACATTTTTTTTCCCCACAGCAGGACTTTGGATGTTTATTCTCAAAAAAAAAAAAGTATATGT
>NW_015552590.1:1078198-1087027 GCF_001515605.1 Sinocyclocheilus anshuiensis | reverse complement strand
GGAGTATTGTCAGTCCAGCAGATTGTCCTGCCCCAAATTCATTAATTACTCCACTTCCACTAATGTGTGTCCGCTATGCTAAAAAACAAACCTAGACTACCTGTAGCTTGTTTATTGAAGATGCAGGACAACCACCAAGAAGTGCATTACAATAGTCCAGTCTAGAATTCATGGTCATAAATAATACTGTTTTTGTATGACAGAATGTAGTTTTAAGAGTTTTTTAGGCGAGAATGTACTTGTAGACTTCAAATATGCAGTTTGTTGATAAAGATAACATCTAATCTAATGGGGCAGTCATGGCCTAATGATTAGAGAGTCTGACTTGTAACCCAAAGGTTGTGGGTTTGAGTCTCGGTACCGGCAGAAATTTTCGGTGGGGGGAGTGAAGGTACAGCGCTCTCTTCCACCTTCAATACCACGACTGAGGTGAGACCCTTGAGCAAGGCACCAAACCCCCAGCTGCTCCTCGGGTGCCGCAGCAGAAATAGTTGCCCACTGCTCCGGGCGTGTGTTCACGGGTGTGTGTGTTCACTACTCACTCTGCACTTGGATGGGGGAAATTCAGAGTACAAATTCAAAGTATGGGAAACATCCTTTACTATTTGAAAATTTTCTTTAATATTTTCGGAGATGTGAGCTACAGCGCGTCAACAGCCCAAATTCATTAACTACTCCACTTCCGCTAATGTGTGTCTGCTATGCTAAAAAACAAACCTAGGTGGCAAACCAGCCTAAGCTGGTTTTCTGGTCTTAGCTTTTCCCCAAACCCCTCTAAAACCAGTAAACCAGACCAGAAATTAATTTGATGTGGTTCTCATCATCATGTGATGTGGCTGTCTTCTGTCTTTCAACCTTAAATAACCTAAAGACATACTGTTCTGTACATTATGACAGGTTTGGTGGATGCGGTTCCAGGCATTTCAGGTACAGACAGTACAGGATCTGAATGTATCTGTACTTTGGCTCAGCTGTGTTACTCTAAGCTAAGACCATCTTGTACTGTTTTAAACAGATTTTTCCCCTGCAGGACAATTATTTTGTGGCTGTTTATTCATAAAGTATAAACAATATATCAAAAATATTCTCCAAGACGCTTTATAGCACTGTCAGTCCAACAGTCCAAATCAAACCAGACCAGACTGCAGATTCAGCTAAGACCAGAAATCCATCTTAAGCCCCGTTCAGACTACACGATTTTAGCCCGATTTTGACACGATTTGCTTGACGTACATTGTAAAAAATGACAGTGAATTTAACGGTAAAAGACTGTAAAAATGCTACAGTAAAAACCTGTTAAATGGTTAACGGTAAATTGTCCTACTATATACGGTGAAAAACTGTATTGGACATTACATGTATTGGACATTAATTTTACGGTAGTATACCGTTTTTGGAAGTGAAAAAGACCGTATCATTTACAGTGAATAACCGTATATTGACATTCCCAGAATTCCCTGCGTTACATTTCAAATTTGATGTTTTTTTGTTGAAATAACTATATTTTTTCTTATCAGTTTTGATTATTAGGGTTGTGTGTTACACCTAATGTTGTTAAATAAATGTTTATTGCATTATTTCAGTTTCATGTGTGTTACCATGATGGTGTTTAGCATTTGTGTGAATGACACTGTGCACCTTCTATATATGTTATTATTTAAAAGCTGCTTGTGATGGGCTTTGGTTCATCATGTGACTTTCTCATCACCTCCTGCATTTGGTGGTTATCAGTGTATTACAAAGGTACAAAACAGATTTCAGTACTTCAATAGGTTGGTATATTAACATTATATCAGTTAATGAAATTACGGTATTTAACTGTAAATTTAAGTTAAAACCTAAAACGTTGCTACTGTATTTTTTACGGTAAAATTCCGGCAACCACAGCTGCCGGTTTTTACTGTAAATTTTACGGAATTTTTTTTACAGTGTAGGGTGTCGTGGGGATTCATAAATGGCAATGGGCGTCGGAACGCAAGATTCAATCGTTTAATCTCGCGTAGTGTGTCATAGTGCACAACAACCGATGCCATGTCTGAGACGCTTCACGACATCAACACAGAAAGTCTAGCATGTTTTTTTCCGTCGTCCACGACGAGTCTATGACACAGGCCAATAGGAGCACAGAAGCGCCTTCGTAAATGCTTTCAAACATGCTGAAACAAAAGAGAGACAACAGTATTGGTCCTGCTAGGTGTAATTTTACAATGGAGGAAATGTTCGTGGAGCTATGACAATAATACTCCTGCATTTATGATGTTTTCTTAAAAACATCAAAGTGATAAAGGTCAGTTAAAAACTATTTTACCTCAGTTCTCTTTGACAGTTATCTTCATGCAATTCAGATTTGTGTCCACTGTCAGGTTTTCTTTCTTTAGGCTTTTCTGACAACAAGAGAGCAAAACTTGCTGTTTGCTAGACATTGTTTGTTTACGATCATGTCACCACCTGTCTAGTCCTGCACTATTGAAGACAGTATGCACATTGTCAAAGATGGCAAGCAAAGAATGTTCAGGTAGAAACGTGTAGTCTGACATGCTTCTTGTTCACGACAAGATATTAGGAGTCAAAATAGTTTAATCTGGCACAGTGAATGTCGTAACCAACAAAAAAAATTGTGTAGTCTAAACCGGGTTTTAGGCAATTTTAAGCTACTTTTTGTACCTTTATTTTCACGAATGCTGACATTTTGCAGCATTGTCAATCGGTTTAGCCTAGGCACATTATCTTGTGTCTTTAGGCCTTAATTAACAAACCAAACCAGACCAGGTTGCAAGATCAACGAAGACCAAAAATTCATCCATTTTAGTTAGTTCAGTTAGTTAGCACTTTTGGGATGTTTATTTAGCAAAACACTGACATTTTGCAGCATTGACAACCTGTGCACATTGTCTATGTTGTCTTCAGACCTCAAATAACCTAACCTAAATAAGACATACTGTACTGTATGTTCAGATTTGGTGAATGCGGTTCCAGGTATTCTAGGTCATGACAACGTACAGGATCAGAATGTATCCGTGCTTTGAACGGTTTGTTCTAATAATGTGTAACTGGCTGATTTGTGTTACGCGCCCCGGGCGCTTGCTGCTTCTGCTGTGTGAAGATACTTTGATGAGAGTTCCTTGAAAGAAAGAACGATGGAATTAACAGAGGCATCTGGGTCAACCTGAACATGAAATGTTATGTTCTATGACTGCAATATGACTCCATTATTATTAAATAACACATCTGTCAATAAAACGATCAAAACTCAATCAATGCCACCAAAGCCATATCAAGTTTTTAATATCTAACTTGTTTCTTGGCAACCGTCTGTTTGTTTGGGGTTTGATCTAAAGCACAATCAATAAGGGAAAAAAGGAGCAATGGACTGCGAGCTTTGAGCCTGGAAATGTATTTCACCATCCCTGCCACATTCCTTCAGATCGTTTGATGAGAACCATTCACTGGGAGAAAAAAATGGCTCTTACTTGCGAGTGTTTGCTGAATGAGTCATTTGCGGTGTGGGTACATATTTGTAAAAGGCCTCATAATGACAGTGCGAGTGACAGGCTGAACAGGAAGTCCAGCAGGAACCTTTGCACGTTGGGAGCTCTGACACAAACAGTTGACCTTTATATGTTGACCTGATGCTAGGGGAGAAATAAACAGTTTTGGTTCATTTTTAAATGTAAAAATTGTGGTGCAAAGTTATAGGTCATGATGTGAAATACGTAAGACATATTTAAGATTTTGCACTATTTCTAGGTCACATTGCGACACTGATTTGAATATAATTTTTTTCAACGTTTTTAATTAATTTACCTTAATTTTTAACCTCTCTGGAAAACTACAACATGATGTATCGTTGGAAATAAAAGGCAGTTTTAAATCACCAATAATATGTTGTTTTTAAGCAATATGGCATTTGATTATTATTAATATTTTCCCCCTTCAAGGCTTCTTTTAATTATAAAGTGCTCCATAAACTGCTCTATTAAACACATGATGGCATGCTCTTGTATTTTTTTTCTCCATAGGTTTATATTAGATGTAAATGAGATGCTTTTGTTCATTGTTCCACTTTAGCTATTAAAAAATATCCAAGTGTGTAAATGGGAATTCAAAATAACTCTTACTTCATTTGCTACAGCACTGTAGTATGGCTAGAGTTGCAAGTTAATAAGTTGTTTAAGTTGATGTTTTTTAATTTATGTATTTAAATATGTGAAGTCAATTAATATTTCTTTAAATAATTGAAGGATAAAATCAAAATTTTTGAACAAAAAATATTTTTGTACCATTTTCCAT
This sequence comes from Sinocyclocheilus anshuiensis, assembly GCF_001515605.1. Lineage (NCBI taxonomy): Eukaryota > Metazoa > Chordata > Actinopteri > Cypriniformes > Cyprinidae > Sinocyclocheilus > Sinocyclocheilus anshuiensis. The sequence goes on along the minus strand of NW_015552590.1, from coordinate 1,082,737 downwards.
TGTGGTACACAATTACCTTATGGCAGTTTCTACCAAAAGTATACAAATAAATGTATTAATTAATGAATCTATTTATTTATGACTAAATCAAAATTTGTATTAGTTATTTTGTGTAAAAAAAAAAAAAAAAAAATAGGGATACTATTACATTATATTCCAGCACATTTTCGCTACCATATTTTCAATGTGATTTGTAATGAAAAAAATGTGTATTAGATGAAACTAAATAAATAAATATGTACGTTAAAAAAATAAAAAATAATGGCAAAAGGGCTAAATAGAAGTGTTTCCACTTTGTTCTCAGATTTTCACCTCCCAGTACAAGCTAGCATGTAAAGACAACGTTGTATTCACTCATGCCTTCAAGTGAAGAACAACATTCCTTGCTGTCAAATGTCCTGTGATTTACTATCAAAAGTTATGAATAACTTTGTGCTTTAAAAATGACATCTGGGGTCTCTGGGTCCGTTCAAACAGGTCTCGGGAACTAGCGCATATGTGAAATTCACCTCGAGGCTAGGAACCTGGTGGGCCGCATGTGCTTACCTTCTCGTCAACAACAAAAGGCGACCGTTGCGAGCTTAACTAAGCATGCTAGTTTAATGAAGTATGCGAAGGATACACTTTTGTCTGGCTACAGCCATCATCAACTGTAAACGCTGTTTTTGCCCTAAATTACAGTGTTAGGCCTGTGCCAAGTCAACAATTTTCGAGACGGTCGCTACGCAGAGCCTTTGAGGTATAGTTATAGGCCATAAAACGTAAGACGCAGCGAGGTTTATTGTGTTGGAGCCGAAACGCTTATTCCTTTTGCGCATTAACATGAACCGAGGGTGTGTTCGTAATGAAATTTTTCCTCAAGTGAAACCTGCGTCTATGTTTATCTGATTTCCCCCCCCGTTTTCGTAGGTGGTTATATTTATAAGCACTGGGGAAAGCTTTCTAAAAGCACTAATGGAATGAACGTGTTTACGTTGTCATAATACATCAGTAAATGGGCCATTCATGTGCGCTTTGCCCACATGTCAAGTGTGAGTTACCTGTTTTGACTCAGATAAAGCGATAGTAGATCAACTGAATGGATGACGTAAGAGGTCTTATCACCTTGACGAACGTCAAGAGCACATAGTCAGCGAATATTTATGGATGAAGCCTCTGCAACTTGTCTTTTGAGTGTCTCCGGAGCAGTTAATCTTTGTTTAAACCCCCCAGTCCGAGTTTCAACCATCTACTTATAAAAACTAACCTTGTCCCGGCAGTTTATTAGCACTTTTGGGCGCTGTGGAAAATCTGTGATGTACCTGTAAATTTGATAGCCCACAGGATGAAAAGAAATGATTGGAAATTAGCCTAAAGTTAAAGTTAATTTTACCATAAAAGACTACTGTTAAGCGTTTTATGGGTTTATGCTGTAAAATATGGCTCTCGATTCTTCCAGGAGTCTGGATTCAAAGAGCGTTGTACGCTTGTATTTGCTGTGTAAATAATTTAATGCTCTGTGAAACATTTTTAGATCCTCGAATGAGTGATTGAGCTGGAACTGGATTACGGCCGTGGATATACGACACGCCGATGCAGTTGCAATTGCATCTAACAAGGTTTGCATGGTGCGTAAATCCAAAAGGAATGGCTGTAATGCTTCAGATTGAAACCTATTCGATTACAAGGTCCTCGTGCCAACGCTTTCAGACACTTTAGACCACCAGGACTTTACTAGATTCCCCCTTCAGACACACATGACAAGTCTTCAAGTTCTGGTAAACCCCTTTGCTTTAATCATCCTACTATGCTTAACCGCACTTAAGCATTTAACGTTCTGTCGAAAATCTCAAGTTTAGCTTTGGATGTTGCAGTTGGTGTTTTGATCTCAAGTATTGCTTCACGAGAGGAAACGCAACTAACGAAGAAGATTGATTTTCTTCTGTCTGCTTGTTCTCATTGAGTTTCGATAATAGCAGCTTTTTCGAACTCCGTCCATCGTGCAGCCCAGGTAGAGTAAACGTGAAAATATGTCAGAGGCCGTGTGAGTAAACAAGATTATTCTAATGTCAAAAAAGGTCCAACACCCTGTTAGATAGTGAGCTCCATGTGTTTACCCTCCTTTGTTTGCTTTTTAAGAAAGATATCGCATTGAGCAAATACAGCTCAACTAATTACAGTTTCACGACCACTTGATGAAAACTGTCAAAAAGAGTTCACTGAGTTGAATGACTTTTAGCATTTAGCTAAATATTTGTGCAAGCTGCATGTTACTTTGTTTAATTAAAGGGATTTTTTTTCTGCAAAAATTGAAAACTCATGTCGTTCTAAACCTCTATGACTTTCTTTCTTTTGTGGAATAGGAAAGAAGATATTTTGAAGAACGTTCTGGCTGCTCTTTTCCATGCAATTATACGATGAATGAAGACTAAGGCTTTAAAGCTTCAACAAGTATGCAGATGGTCCAAGATTATTGTACTTATAAGTTCTGTGGCCAGACAATAGATTTGCATGAGAAACAGACTTAAATTGAAGTTGTTGTCACTGAAAATATTGAAATTCTCTTTACACTGCTAAATTATTTTCTTAGTATTTTTGACTTGTTTTCCAGGGCAATTATCTAAGCATTCTTTAAGAATTCTTCGTTTTGCGAAAAATTACTAATTCAGAGTGTTTAAGCTCACAAGCTACAAGATTAAACAAGATTATTTTTCTGTGCCATCTGGCAGATATTTTTTCTTGTTTTAAGCTTAAACTTACTTAAGTTTGATTCATTTTTTCAGAGATCAAGACATAATATATACTAAGATATACAGTATCTTATGCCATTTTGGGTTTCAAGTTAATTTATTTTGATATAATTTTTGATTTTATATTTTTACTGGAAAACTAGACAAAAATACTAAGGAATTTAATTATTTATTTTGCAGTTTAGTAATGCTAGGTGTGTTCATGAGAGAAGTAATGATTTATGAATGAATTGTTAATTTAAATTGAATCATTTGATCCATGTCTCAAATGATTCATCAAACTAATTTGGTTCTCAAGTTCAATTGACTGAATCAGTGACGCATAGTGGAAAATAAAGACTCACAAATCAATTGTTCTTTTGAGTCTTTAGTCTTTTGAATCTTTTCAATGTGTGTGAGTTAGATTCGGTTCGCAAACAGTTCTAAACGATTGACTTGATCTAATTGCAGCGGTGGGAAAGATTATCAGTGAATAATGACTAAAATCAGATCTGTTCATCACACAAAGCTATTGTATGACTTCAAAAGATTTGGAATAATGCATGAGTAATATGGATCACTTTTCTGGTGATTTTGTATCTTTTTGATGCTTGAAATCTTCATGTAGTGTTTTTTTCTTATTTCATTCTGTAGAAAAGAACAAGTTTAATTCTTTAAAATTATTTCCTTTGTCTTTCACAAAAGAAAGCAAGTCATACAGGTTTAGTACGACATGAGGGTAAAAGACAGAATTTTAATTTTTGGGTGAACTATCCTTTTAAAACCAACTAAAATGGCAATCAACCCGAGTCAAAAGAAGCGCAAAGTGAGATGTCGGTATTTGTTGAGTTTTCTTTTTATCATCAGAGTTAATGTTTGTCATTCTGTTGTTTTCAGGCCTTCCTTTTTCACATTCTTGAACCTCTAATTTGTGAAGGTTAAATTCAAAAGATCACCTAGAGCATAATTACATCTGTTATGTCTAACCGGAAGGTGTTTTGTTCTCCAAATTGAGCGCTGAGCAAACATTTCCATTCAATTGATCTGTTGCGGTGAATTCTTTGTCAGTTCGTCTTGTTGCTTTCAGACGCAACTTTGGTGGGCTCTTGTAGCACACGCACGCATGCAAACACTCACACAACGTCCTCTGTTTCTCTTTCTAAGTCAGGTGTAGACACATAATTATGTGCTTCATTCAGGCCTTTAATACAGGCCCAATTTTCTGAGTTGAAATGGACGTTCAGAAGCTGTTAGTGTTTTTACCGTTTGCATCTGTGAGGGGTTGAAAAGCAACTTGACCTGAGGTAAAACAGACTGTGAAATGACAGTCATCTGACAAGAACAAAGACCAGGTAGACAATATGCCATGATTGGATGATCTCTGACAGTCTATTTGAACAGCTTGCAATCTTTCATCGAATTCACAGTTCGGTAAAATTGATGTGCTAATGCATTAATGCTTTTAAATAATCACAAAATGGTGAAAAAAATCGCAAAAGGTGCAAATCTGTCATTCAGCATGTGGCGTTAGATAACGTTTCTCGTGAAGTGCTGTTAAGCGATGTGTACAAACCTAACAATATTACTGCTATTGTTTTAAAGCATACGGATTGGATTTCATGAGGATAATGCATTCAGACAAGATCAACATCAGTTATGCATATGGTACGTACCTTAACTCAAAGCATTTGTCGAATTGCTCAGCATCTGAAACTAACCTGTCTTGCAATGTAGTTTCAAAATCTCCTGTTAATACTTTGCTGTCAATAAACCTTAGTATTCATCCATGAACCTGGTATTTTGATAAAAAAAAAAGGAAGAAAAAGAAAAA
>NW_015552590.1:1073720-1077961 GCF_001515605.1 Sinocyclocheilus anshuiensis | reverse complement strand
ACTGAATAAAAATGGAGAAAAAAAAAGTAACTACAACTTAGTTTATACCTTGCAAATTTGACTTTATATCTCACAATTCTGTGAAAAAAGTCAGAATTGTAAGATACAAACTCACATTTGTGAGAAGAAAGGTCAATTGCGAGTTTTTATCTCGCAATTCTGACTTTATATCTCACAATTGCGAGTTTATATGATGCAATTCTGCAAAAAAGTCATAATTGCGAGATAAAAAGTTGCAATTACCTTTTTTATTTTTTATTCAGTGTCAGAAATGGGCTTTCATAATACAATAGCTTAGAAACATAAAAATATAAATGTTATTGTTTATCTTATTTTTGCGTTGCGGGAACCATTTAAAATAAATGGAAATGAAAAATACATATATTATTCATTACCTATCTTGATTTTCTTTTTCTCTCTCTTTTTTTCTCAGCAGTTCTTGAGAGTGCAAGACCTATGACTAATAAGTATTTGTTGGGAGTTTTTCCTACTCATGTAGCAGTAAAAGAGAACTGCAAGATTATGAATATGACAGAAACATTGCTGGAAGGTATTGAGTTTCATGGGAATGAGGACAGCCAAGACGCCTGACCCAGTACACAATATCAGTGCAACATTTTGGCTTAATCATTTGGTTTAACCATTTTTCCACAACCATGCATATACTTAACTGGCATTTTGACCTGATTATTGTTTCTTTGAATGCATAAACATAAATCGTTTGGGTTTGACATGCCTATAAACACATGCTACCACCTTCAGGAACTTATCCTGCACTTAAAATAAAAGTTTTAAGTAAAATAAGCTAATATACAACAGCCTGTTTTGATGCTAATGACCAAATAACTTGTTTTTTCAGCATGTTGAATGCCGGCCCAGATGCAGAGATCCTGTAATAATCATATTGACTGAAAGTTGAGCCTGAGGGGAAGTTTAGTTGCATGGGAACACAGTGAACGCATGTACAGTGTGTCCCTGTTTTTTTCTCCAATGAACATCAAAGAAAGTACACTGGAGCTGTTAAGAATAAAGAACAAACTCACAAGGCACACTAACGTCAAAGCAATTAGCAATTACAGTTGGAGAAATGGGCTCTAAAACACATGCAGAGGCATCAAAGACGTCTCAGCGATAGCCAAAATTCAGACACCTGCCTTTGAGCACTTGTGCAAGGGTGTACATGTAGTAAAATAGCTTATGACTGTTATCAGATGTAATCACACATAAAAGAGCATTAGATTTGTGATATCAGTAAAGCATGACAGAAGGTGTTAAAGCAAATAGTCAGACTATTTTCATGTGGCCAGCAGTGGTTGTTTTAGCTTTTAAGTGCCTTGCTAACTGTGGGAACAAGTTAGAGGAGATGAAACCGATGTTAGCTAGCGCGTGAGAACCTTTCCTCCTGTCCCCACAATCGGCGCCAACTACATTTGCATATACATGAGCAACTTCCTTTGGCATAGCATCCACATCTCCTGATTGATCATAAGGCCACCCCGTTTGCTCCTACAAGGCAATGTGGTTACGATTAGCAAGATCAGCGACAGCACCTAGGGGTCGGTATCTACCTTGGAGCGCCTCCTGACGCCCACCTGCACTCACAAGGCAATGTTTTGCTGATGGGGAAGGAAAATTCCCCAAGCTTCTCCATTTCTACCCCTGTAGATCTTGGCCCATCGGTGGCGCAGGATTTGAATGCTAATGCTAAGGCCTGGGGAGAACAGAGAGGGAGATGGGTTATTGTTGCATGTTCAGGTTAAGACAATAAACTGAAGAAAGACGAGAGAGCAGGCAGCGCATTCCTGCTGCTGTAAGCTCCGGCAGTTTCCCACAGGCTCCCACTGAAAACCTGCGGAGGGGAAAATATTTAGCTTGGAGGTTCACACAGCAGCGAGAGCGGGCCAAGCTAAACCGCACGTATGATGACTACGGTTGGGAAGGTGGAGGCGGAGACGCCGACAGACGGTTGCTACGGTACGCGAGAGGGTCTGGAGTCTGACCCCAAATTCCGGCCGCACCGTCAGCATGTTGACTGGAGTAACTTAATAAGGTACAGTGAAACTCTAGTAAGCCGGTTTTGAACACAAAAATGCACAGAAAGTTGACCAGAATTGAGCTGTTACAGGAAAATGGAGGTCAGAAGGGTGAATCGCAGGAGTTTTGGTATTCCCACACAATTTTGCTGTACACTTTGACAGCTGTTTATCGAGGTTTTAGCTACTGTACATTCTCAGGGGCCTTTAGGGTCACAAGATCTTTTCAGCGAAGGTGCAGCAAATTTACCCCTAAAAGGATTATAGTAATTCAAGGTATCAATATGCACCTTTTAGGGGTACAACAGCTTGGGACAGTACCCTTAAAGGGACATCTTTGTACTTTATTTACCACATAAGGTACATGTTAGTACCTTACGGGTATATATTCCAACTCGCATGTACTAATATGTACCTTTTAGGGGCCCAAAAGCATGTCACTGGGGCAGTAAAGAAACATCTTTGTACCTTATTTACCCCTAAAAGGTTTATAGTAGTACCCTAAGGGTACATTTTACTACTCCAAGGTACCAAATATGCACCTTTTGAGGCCTAACAGTTTGTCACTGGGGAAGTACCCTTAAGGGGCATATTTGTCCCTTATTTACCACTAAAAGGTTTATAGTAGTACCCTAAGTGTACATTTTACTACTCCAAGGTACCAATATGCATGTTTTAGGGGTACAATAGCATGGGCCAGTACCCTAAAAGGGACATCTTTGTACCTTATTTAGCCCATAAGATGCATAGTAGTGCCTCAAGAGTACTACTACTCTAAGGTGCTAATATGCACCTTTTAGGGGTACAACAGATTGTTATTGGGACAGTACCATTTTAGGGACATATTTCTACCTTATTTACCCCTAAAAGTTGCATATAAGTACCTTATGGCTACATATTACCGTTTAGGGGTGCAACAGTTTGTCACTGGGGCAGGGCCCTTAAAAAGAAATCTGTGTACCTTATTTACCCTTAAAAGATTAATAGTAGTGCCTTAAGTGTACATATTACTAAATATGTACATTTTAGGGGCCCAAAAGCTTGTCACCGGGGCAGTACCGTCTGAAAGACATCTTTGTACCTTATTTACTCCAAAAGGTTTATATCGGAATGGTACATATTCCTTCTCTAAGGTACTGATTGGCACCTTTTAGGAGTAGACAATGTACAAAGTGACAAACTGTTTTACTGTTTTAAGGCAAAATTGTGCACATTTTTCTGAGAGTGTACGAGGGCCGAAAATAGCTTCCTGAGTCAACTAAACATTCTTTCATGGAGTCAACCGGTTCAACCCAGGTACAATGTATTTCAAGAAAACCAGTTACTAGTAGATGTAGTAACCACTTTGTCATCAGTCTCCTTCAGATTTGTAAAAGTGGTTTGCAAGTGAGCTGTAAAACATTGCAGAAGCTGACATTCAGTTGTGGGGTCGCCGGAGTCTACGATCCATGACTCCCCCTTAACCTCGGCAGATAAATCAGGTTTATGTGGATCCAGGGTTCTTCAAAGAGTCCTAAATGCAACCCACCTTTCCTTTTTGTCCACCCCGATGCATTGATAACATCTCCTTCTGCCAGGCATCTTCAGACTACCTCAGAGCTTCAACATTGTGCTGCTTCCCTACAGGAGGCATTCAGACAGGCTGGAGACAGCGCTCACTAAAAATGTCTCCGTAGAGCTGAAGCCTTCTTTTATTAAGCTAATTAGACCTTGTGGAATAAGGAGGCTGGTGGAAAGTGCACCCAGCTGCTAATAAAATCAGCACCCTGACATCTTTAAACACCAAAATGGAGCTGTGCTATGTGTTTATCCCTTTTCTTTAATTAATACACCAAAGGAAGTGATGCAGAAAGGATTTCACATTTGAAAATAAGCCAATTGTAGACTGATTTTCTTAGGAAGTGCTTTATTTGAGAATCCCAAACAGCTAAAACGAGCCACAATAACTTGACCAATGGTGTGGCGATACGATGTTTGTCCAACCAAAGGTAGAAAAGGAAAACATTCCCTCTATTCTCGAAAATTTTTAGAATTTTTTTCTTTTATAATTGTTTTTAGTGTAGTGTAGAAATAGTGTAGAAATAACCTGTTTCACTTTAAATTAAATTAAATTAAATTAATTGATGCACATAGTAAGGGAATGTTTTTATTTTCATGTTGAAATGATAAAATTAATTATTTATTTATATCATTACAGTATTTAAGTAT
>NW_015552590.1:1067616-1073442 GCF_001515605.1 Sinocyclocheilus anshuiensis | reverse complement strand
ATATATATATGTTGTTGTGTTGCTATTATTATTATACTTTTTGTTTGTTTATTTTATTATTAATAAGATTATAATAAGAAGTTAATATTTTCAGTTGTAATTAATATACACAATATTTACAAAATTTTGGGTCACTGGAATTAGTTATGTAGTTATTTTTTTGTTATTATTATTGTTGTTGTTGCTATTATTATTATTATTATTATTATTGTCGTCATTCAGCCACTTTGATTTCTATATCAATATCAGCATTAAATCAGCTTTAAAAAACCCACTTTGGTCAAATACTAGTGACATCCAATGATGAATCATTTAAAATAATACCAGGAACATCTATTGAGAAAGTAAATGTCCAATTTGATTCGCTTTGTTGATCCAGATTATCAACAGAACTGGACCGTGACCACTAAAAATGAACAATTCTTTTTGTTCTTCCCCAGACTAGTTTTTCACTGACTGTTTTCTACTTTTCTCTGTTCCATTCGTAAGATTCCCTCTTTCAAGAAGAACTGCTGAGAATGCACGTCTGTGTTGTAGCATGTCTGTATTCTTTATCGTCCTTCTTATTTTCCTCTGTCAGTGTCGAGGAAAAACATTTGTCCGTTTGAGAGTGTAACTGAGGACTCTTCTTAAATCTGTCAGCGTCTGATTTCAGCCATGAGACCCCATTTAAACCGCGTGCCAAAACATTTACCGCATACGGCGTGAGCACCTGCTGATTATTAATATGTCCAGTTGTATATCAGAGGATGTGTGCATGAGGAATTCATTCCCCGTGGACCTCAGAAGCGGACAGGTGCTTCACAGCTGCTACAGTGGAATTCCAGCGGCTCAGAACCTATTTAGATCACAGACGAATGGAGTCGCTACTTTTAGTTCTGACCTACTCAGCTTAAAATTTACACCCCGTGATTCCCATGTAGCTCTACAGGAATCCCATTGTTTTCTGTTGTAAGAGATTTGAATAGACCTTTCTTCAAGACCAAACTCTTGGCCGTTTTCCAAACCCATTGTTGTGTGTTTTATATTTAAAGGGGTCATATGATGCGATTTCAATTTTTCCTTTCTCTTTGGAGTGTTACAAGCTCTTGGTGCATAAAGAAGATCTGTAAAGTTGCAAAGACTAAAGTCTAAAATCCAAAGAGATATTCTTTATAAAAGTTAAGAGTCAGCCACACCTACCTAAAACGGCTCGTTCTAACACGCCGTCACACGCTTGAGGAATTCGGCCAATCACAACGCACTGGATAGCTGGCCAATCAGAGCACACCTCGGTTTTTCAGACCGATGAGCTTTGTAAAAATCAACGCGTTTCAAAAAGGCGGGGCATAGAGGAGAAACAATAATGTACAGTATGTGGAAAATAATGTGTTTTTTGAACCTTAAACCGCATAAACACATTTCATTACACCAAATACACAAAATAATGTTCTTTTTAGCAACATCATATGACCCCTTTAATGTTTCTTCACGTCATCTTAGATTACAATTTGGAGCAGAAGTTACATTGCCAAAAAAAAATCAGTGTTTGACTTCGAAATAAATGAAATATTCCATTAATTTCTATAAACCTCCAGTGATGGGACCTGAAGCGGCATCCAGAGCTCAAGTGTGACGGGTGTGTGGCCCGAATCCATCCTGCCGTTGACGCTTGTTTGCTGGCAGTCAACACTGAAGTGTTTTGGCAGTCTGAGGGTCTCAGGTTGCACTTATTTTCTGTGTGAGGTCTACAGATGGTTTTGAAACGCTGCCCGAATCCTCCCCCGTTGAAAAGCGGTGATATTATTGCGGCACAGCACAATTCATCCCATTCCTTACGTCTGGAGATGTTGCATCAGTGTCTCTTGGGGATTGTCTAGCTTTACAACCCTCATTGCAAAAGATATAATAAGGAGGATTTAGTCAACTTTAAGTGACGGAGTTGAATTTTCCTATATTGTTTATGGAAAACAATTGTCTTCACGTATTTGAGTCATCCAAGTGATGTACACAAGATTGTATTGTTGTTTCACTACAAGATGTTTCGCAAGTAATGCCATGAATTTATTTAAGCAACTAGTTGTGGTTGAAAAATGTAATGTGTGAGTCATGTGAGATTTCTATCATATTTAAACCAGATTTTGTTTTATTGAGTGCAGCTATTAGTCCGAGTGCCCTTGGACTTTGAGCTCATGTATTATATCAGTCTGTTTTGCAGGGGTCTCAAACTCCACTGGGGGCCAGTTGAACAGTTACAACAAATACGATACATGCTTTACAACCATCAGTGTTTGCTGTATACATTTTTTAGTGCAGTTATATAGCTATTCATGCATGTACATATCTTTTTGAAGTTTTAGTCATAATCTGCAGATGCTTTGCATGTCTAATGATGCCTGAGACTGAAAAGGTAGCATTAACAGAGCAAAACTGATCTGGTTTTGATGTAAAGGATGGATTTTGTGCAAATGTATAAGGCCAAAAATACAAACAATGATATTTGAATATAAGAGCATTTTATTACAAAGTAAATGTAATATTTTCTATTAGATGTAATAATTATTATTTTAGTTTGCTAAAATAATAAATATTAATTTATAATAAAACATAAATATTTAACTTTTTTTTATTTTCTTTGAATACATTAAGTTATTTTATAAAAATTAAAATGTATGCATATAAAATGTATAAAATTAGTTTCTAAAATAATAAATTCTTATGAAACAATTATATTGATAAATATATTTATATTTACTATAATTTATTTATAATAATTTACATGCACATTTAATTATATATAAATCAATAAAAATAAATAAATATTTGTAATTAATTTAAATTATTTATTTCAAATAATATATTATAAAATAAAAATGACAAATTCTTAATTCTAAAATAATTATATTTAATAATATAATTATATTTAATATAATTTATAAATGTATAATAATTACACTTATTTAGGATATATATATATATATATATATATATACACACATTCATATATTTAATTCATAATTATTTTGTCAATTATTATTTAATTACAAATTAATTGTTATTTTTTAATTAATTTTATTAATTAAATGAAAATATTTTTGTGGGACATTTAAGGATAAACAGTGCTGGATGACACTATTTAAGCTGATTTCCTTTGTTTATATTTCACATTGTATAGCATTTAAACAAAGTTTTAAACATTAGGAGTAATTCACCTCAACAAATTCCTTATTTGGATAAATGTCATCGTCAACTTCAAGTTCATTACAGTTTCTATGTACCTTCCCACAGTTGTAGGATGGCGTGTCTAGTCCTGAGTCATCTCTCGACGCGACTCTGATTTCCTGGCTATCATGGCCTACAGGAACTTCGGTTTCTGCTCAGTCCATAGTGAGTGGCTGCCATTTCCTCCCTTCTATTGCCTGGCCTCGGGGTCCTGGAGAGGGAATGGCCCGTCACCACAGGATATGTGTAATCAGCTGATAGGGGAACCATCAGAAGATCTGGGCACGAAGGGTAGATGGCACCCTCTGTCCCTGGCACCCTCGAACCCAAACAAATGTCACCAGAAATGAACACTGATGACTGTCATTTAGCTGGATCATGCAAAGGGGAGGTGAAAGCTTTACAGCCGCTCATGCAGCAGTTCAAGGTGAGCCACTGAGTGATTTTCTGGGTTAAGCTCATTCAACAGCACTTGTGGCATAATTGGCAAAAATTCATTTCAACTTGTCCCTCCTTTTCTAGAGAAAAGGCGAATCTGCCTTGAAATGAGACACTTACAATGGAAGTGAATGGGAGCAATTTTAAATGTTAAAATACTCACTCTTTCAATAGTATATCCACAAGATGTAAACAAAATGATCATTTTAAAATTAAAAAATGACTTGCTAACCTTTCCGTGCAAAGTTTTAGACAGTTTTGCAATTAACTCACCATTACAATTGCGTAAACTCTAAAACGACAAAATATGGATTTGAAGCTCAAACAATACACAAGTTTTTACAGAAGAATTAATGTAAGCAGAGCTGGGTAGATTACTTACAAATTGTAGTCCATTACTGATTCCAAATTACATGACAAAATTGTAGTTAGTAACGTAATCCATTACAAATTTTAGGTAATATAATCAGACTACTTTTAGATTACTTTTGACCTAACTCATTTATCACATTGATTTAAATAGGATAATATTGTACCATATTGGCATAAAAATAAAAATATATATTCCATTTGTTGTTATTAACAACATGAAGTGCTTTAAACACTATATTACGTCAAGGTTTCCCAAACTGGGGTTTGTGAAGGAACTGCAGGGGGTTTATGAGTGTAATGAAAAGCTAATAATTCATTAAATCATAAAATGTTAAATTAAAATGAATCATTTTAAACCATTCAAAAAAAAAAAAAAAACCTACTAAGAAAATCAAACAGTTATATTTGTTTACCTGCATGTCATGTGACCATAACCAACGTTAGAGAACCAATTAACATGCAAATGTGATACTTAATTATTAAAATATTTATTTTAAAATCTCAGGTGTACTTTAAGTAAATATATTAGGTGAAAGAGGATAAGATGACAAAAAAGTTTGTGGATTTGTGCATTTTAATGTGTTGCCACTTGAGTAGTGTCTGGTCTTGTCTGGTGAATGTTAACAAAACTGGACTTTCTGAGTGTATATAAGCGGCTAATAGGTTATTTTAGAAAGGAAAAATTAAAAGATGAAAAAGAGGAATTAGGGAGAATCAATAAATTATGAATAAAGTATTGGTATTGTGTAAATAATATGCAATCATGTAATCCATTAAAAAGTAACTGTCGTCTGATCACAAGTATTTTAAAATGTAATTTAATCTAATTACAAGTTCTTAATTTTTGGAATCTGATTACGTAATCCAGATTACATGTAATCAATTACTACCCAGTTGTGAGTGTAAGTGCTTTTATAAAACACAAGCTTCACGTTTCTGCTAAAAAAAAATCAACCCCAATTCACTTTCATTGTAAATATAAAAACCGATTATTGGAGTACATTTTATAAGAAAATACTCTTTCAGTCTTTCTACTACAAATTTCACATTTAATTCAATGTGTTACTTGCCGATTCCTTGTAATTATTTGTGAAATTTACTAGCAACTTCTTAATAAAAATTGTTTCAATGTAAATCCTACACTGATTTTCTTTCAGTCAACATGCTATTAATTACCATCAGGAAACGTATAGCACACGTTTCCCCTTCAGCTCCTTTCTTATAATCTCAGTGCTTTGGTCAGATGGGAAAACAGGCTTGTTAGATGGTTGCCACGGAGAGAGGGGCCCAAACAGAGGAGATGTGATTCGATACACGTTTATTTTCTCCAGCTCGCATCTCCCTCCTCAACAGGGCGCGCTTTCGAGCGCACGTCTTGCGAAGGACAGGCGTGTCCGTGACTCTCTTCCAGGGTATTTTCCAGCCGCCATGTTGACTTGGCCTGACGACAGCGGAGTCGACAGCAAATTAATTTAGAGCTTGTTACGGGCCAGCAATAATCACTGGCATGTTCGGATTTCTGTCTCCCGAACCGCAGAGAAACACTCCGGCTGATCAAGAAAGAAAACAGGGAGAGGATTCCCACCTGACAGACGTCAGCGATGGCATAACCTTGGCGTGCGTCTTTGTGCGTGCGGAGTGTCGTCAAAATGACTGAGGCTCATCTGGAGACGCTCCAGGCCTGACGCAGAGCTCTGAACCGGGGGCGCAAAAGTTGGTGGAGAACGCGGGCATTAGTTTCAATCACGACCACACCAGACGGTTGCCAGAGTCCACCTGCAGGTTGCCTTTGGGTTCTTGATGCCGCAGCGGGAC
>NW_015552590.1:1049217-1067251 GCF_001515605.1 Sinocyclocheilus anshuiensis | reverse complement strand
GCCCCCCCCCCCCCGTCAGCGAGGAACCGCCGATATAGTCCAATGGGGGTCACCACAGGCAGCCGAATGCCATAATGAAGCCCATATGTGGACACCACAAGCATCTTGATCAAATTGGCAGCTATCCCCATATTCTTTCTCTCTGGCTTTCTCTTCCCCTTTTCTGTCAGCCTGCTGAGAGCAATTATCTTTCCCCCACCTCTCCAATGCAGCAATGAGTCCTCTCAGAAGAGACATCACTTCCTGTCTCATCTCACTCAGATCTTAAAGTACCTTCATGGCACAAAGAGACAAGCGCCAATGATGAATAAGTGTACGTTCACACCAAGGACGATAACTATAACAATAACAATAACAATTAAAGGGATAGTTCACCCAAAAATTAAAATTCTGTCATTTATTACTCACCCTCATGTCGTTCCAAACCCACAAGTCCTTCGTTCATCTTCGGAACACTAATTAAGATATTATTGATGAAATCCAAGTGTACCAGCGTCGTGGTACTCTCGTGAACGCATATCGAAGACTGACACGGAAGACAATACATTTTTGAATGAAGTCGTTATTTTTGTCTTTGCGCACAAAAAGTATTCTCGTAGCTTTGTAAATTTACGGTTGAACCACTGATGTCACATGGACTATTTTAACGATGTCCTTACTAACTTTCTAGGCCTTGAACGTGGTAGTTGCTTTGTTGCCTTTGCAGGGTCAGAAAGCTCTTGGATTTCATCGAAAATATCTTAATTTGTGTTCCAAAGATGAATGAAGGTCTTACTGGTTTGTAACAACATGAGGGAGAGTAATTTATGACAGAATTTTCTTTTTTGGGTGAACTATTCCTTTAAGATATAGATTTAAAAATGGCTCTGAATTTAAAAGAATAGCAGAGTCCACACCACAACTATAACGATAACGGCACAAAGAGACAATATTGTTGAAATCACTTTCAGAATTTTGTTTTTCTCCATTTGATGAAAAATAAAACATTGACAGCCAATCAGAATCCATCCTGCTTTAAAGAGCCTAAGCATTTGCAAGTGGCAGGTGACAAAACTATGGTGCATGCTTATAATAAACAGAACGTTATAGTGCATTGGTATGGATGCTAATATAGTTACCTTTTATAGTTATCATTCTTGATGTAACATGACTTAAAGGCAGGGTAGGTGATTTGGTTCAAAAACCTTTTTGTTATGCTGGTTGAAAGACTCTTCACATCCCGATAGCAATCACTAACTTAAGTAGTCTAAATGTATTTACATGTATTTAAATCGTCTGTGGAAGGTAGGACCATAAAATGCCCCCCCCCCCCCGTCAGCGAGGAACCGCCGATATAGTCCAATGGGGGTCACCACAGGCAGCCGAATGCCATAATGAAGCCCATATGTGGACACCACAAGCATCTTGATCAAATTGGCAGCTATCCCCATATTCTTTCTCTCTGGCTTTCTCTTCCCCTTTTCTGTCAGCCTGCTGAGAGCAATTATCTTTCCCCCACCTCTCCAATGCAGCAATGAGTCCTCTCAGAAGAGACATCACTTCCTGTCTCATCTCACTCAGATCTTAAAGTACCTTCATGGCACAAAGAGACAAGCGCCAATGATGAATAAGTGTACGTTCACACCAAGGACGATAACTATAACAATAACAATAACAATTAAAGGGATAGTTCACCCAAAAATTAAAATTCTGTCATTTATTACTCACCCTCATGTCGTTCCAAACCCACAAGTCCTTCGTTCATCTTCGGAACACTAATTAAGATATTATTGATGAAATCCAAGTGTACCAGCGTCGTGGTACTCTCGTGAACGCATATCGAAGACTGACACGGAAGACAATACATTTTTGAATGAAGTCGTTATTTTTGTCTTTGCGCACAAAAAGTATTCTCGTAGCTTTGTAAATTTACGGTTGAACCACTGATGTCACATGGACTATTTTAACGATGTCCTTACTAACTTTCTAGGCCTTGAACGTGGTAGTTGCTTTGTTGCCTTTGCAGGGTCAGAAAGCTCTTGGATTTCATCGAAAATATCTTAATTTGTGTTCCAAAGATGAATGAAGGTCTTACTGGTTTGTAACAACATGAGGGAGAGTAATTTATGACAGAATTTTCTTTTTTGGGTGAACTATTCCTTTAAGATATAGATTTAAAAATGGCTCTGAATTTAAAAGAATAGCAGAGTCCACACCACAACTATAACGATAACGGCACAAAGAGACAATATTGTTGAAATCACTTTCAGAATTTTGTTTTTCTCCATTTGATGAAAAATAAAACATTGACAGCCAATCAGAATCCATCCTGCTTTAAAGAGCCTAAGCATTTGCAAGTGGCAGGTGACAAAACTATGGTGCATGCTTATAATAAACAGAACGTTATAGTGCATTGGTATGGATGCTAATATAGTTACCTTTTATAGTTATCATTCTTGATGTAACATGACTTAAAGGCAGGGTAGGTGATTTGGTTCAAAAACCTTTTTGTTATGCTGGTTGAAAGACTCTTCACATCCCGATAGCAATCACTAACTTAAGTAGTCTAAATGTATTTACATGTATTTAAATCGTCTGTGGAAGGTAGGACCATAAAATGTTTGTCCAACCATACTCCTCAGTGCATTCAACCCTCCACCAATGCAGTCTCTCATCATGTTGCTGGTTAGCCTCTGGTCTGCCTGTGCGTGTTCATTTTGGAGGAAGCGTGACTATGGAGAGTGATTTGCAGGGAGGGTGGGATCTTATGCTTTCAAAGTTAGCTTGCTAGTGCTAGCCTCTCCAAAATCGCCTACCTTACCTTTAAGAGTGTTCATGATAAAGAAAAAGAAAAATCTAGTTTAAATGTGTCAAGCTCTTAGAAATATGATTAAAAGAAAAACGTCAATCACTTCAAAAGTCATGTGGTCACAATAAGGAAATAAGAAATAAGCTTACATGCGAGTGTTTGTATCTTCATCATTATTATTTTTTTTACATTTATTTCAAAGTAAAAAGTATTTTTACAAATATAATTAATTATTATTTCAAAAATGTTATGAAGTTTTGAAGAGTCGCACACTTGACATGTTTTCTCTTTCTGTATATTTTCAATATTTTTTCAATATTTTTTATATATTATAAAATGTATATATTTGCATATATATTTTTATAAAAAAATATATAATATGGGGAAAATAGTGTAATTCTCCCAACAACCTGACAGATACGATGGGAACTGCAACTGGAACTACAACTGTTTGTCATTATTTCTGTCCAAACTAAGCATACATCCGTGGCCTTAAATAGCTTCAAATCCCAATCCAAACTCAACACATTCACCTCCAATCTGAAGTCGTGAGGAATGAACTCTGTAAACAGAACCTGTGCGTGCGCCTGTATAAAAGTGTCCAAAAGTCAACGATGAATATCATTGTGAATGTTTCTCCAACTCATACGACCAACTTTGCAGAGTAAGTTGGCACAGCTCGTTCGTTTTGTAATTGACGTTAACTACCCTCGTCTCTTACCAGGCTCTCTTCCAGGAATACAATCATAAGTCCTGCTGGAGGAATTGCTCCTTTTCTTCCTCTGGAATGTATCGTTCCTGAATATGGGTCCTGGGGGAGTAATGGAAAAATATGGGTATATTTCAATAAACAATTGCAGCAGATGCCGAGTGCTGGGCCAGCTATATTCCAGCCCCTTGTTTCATGGATGACGTGAGACATTAATAAAAGACAGAAACACTTGACGAGCCACCATTCAGAATTGTTTTCAGGTGGTCTGTTTGGGCACTTAACCTTTAAATGTTATTGTACTGTTCTATCCGTTGCTCAGCAATTGCTATCACTATACAAGACAGCGAAATCCCCTTACTATATCCGCGGTCATAAAACTTCCTATGACTAAAGTGACGTGATGTGCATGATATTGTTTTAGAGGCCGTCGTAAAAGTCCATTAATTTCACTGCAAGATAGTATCATTTCAACCGGACTCCTAAAGGTAATTCAAAACCTTCTTTTCCATCTCTAACAAGAGATTTGCATCTTCGGAGAGTGTTGCGTGCCAAAATTTTGGATATGTTTCTTAATACCTCCCTTTAATATAATCCCTGTTGGCTGCCTGTTTGCTTTAGTTGGATTACAGTAAATGAGCTTCAGGCTGCTATCAGGTAATAACAAGCATTAACATCTAATAAGCACCTCATGGAGAGCCTTGGCTCACTGTTCATGCTGTTCTTGCGGGCCAATTATTAATGATTTCATATCATAACAGCTATTATTATATTTCAGAGAGATCATAACACAATGATCTGCTAAAAGGGTCATTTTCAAATGATTAGATTGAGGGACACAACCATTTTTTTTGTAGAAAATACATCTAGTTCACCTAAAAATGAATATTTGCTGAAAATTTGCTAACCCTCAGGCCATCCAAGAAGTAGATGAGTTTGTTTCTTCATCGGAATAGATTTAGAGAAGCTCAGCATTACATCACTTGATCACCATTGGATCCTCTGCAGTGAATGGGTGCCGTCAGAATGAGAGTCCAAACACCTGATAAAAACATCAAAATAATCCACAACACAACTTCAGTCCATCAGTTAATGTCTTGTGAAGTGAAAAGGTGCATGTTTGTAATAATAAAATTCATCATTAAGATGTTTTAACTTTAAACCATAACTTCTGACCAAAATATCAGTCCATACTCCATTATAATGATTCCTCTAGTGAAAAAATCCATCCACTGCTGTCCTCTCACATCAAAACCCACCAACATATTGGTTTAAAACTATTTTGGACTGTTTTCACTTGTAAACAATGCTTGATCTGTGCATATTTCTCTCCTGATTCAGACAACTTTTTAAAAGGACTATTACGGATAGAAGACTAGTATTTTAGCTGAAAGTATATTGTGTATTTGTGTTGTATTCGATTTGCATTTCAGATGTTTTAGAAGCCACAAGATGCTAATAAGGTGTGGCAGTGGTTCAGGATGTGGGCTTAAAGCTCAAAGATTGTAGATTCAAACTCAGCAACAGATGACTCATAAACAAGAGAAATACAGAGATTTAACAAGTTTTTTAACTATATGTACTTCACTGTTCCCAAACGTGAGCTGCCAATATACAAACTCCATACAAATTGCGATTACATGGTAGACGCATGTCGCTAAGCTAACACAGTATTAGCATACGACACAAATATTGGGTAAAATAGTTTATTTTAAATACACTAGCTATTTTGTTCTCAATATTTTTCAGTACTGATTGAAATAAAAGTTTATTAATAGTTGACGTTTCTCATCTTACATCTTTGTTCTATTCTTTTTCAGGACTTCTTAATTAGCCTCCATAGGCATCTCACTAGGTTTTACTTTTGTTTGACTAGCTGTCTATTAGTCTCTAACTGCTACCAGATTGTTTGCATTTCAGCAATTAAGTCTTGAATTGTATTGGCACATGTGTCCTGACACACATATATCATGATGCATGTATATAAAAAACAATCAAAACTCATTTTTATGTTATATATATTTTTTCAGAAACAGACCCAGAAATGTTCTTATTGAATCCAACTCTCCAAGTATCCAAGTTTATCTAATTTCCATGGCAACATCACAAAGTATTTCAAACAAGGTTAGACTGGATGGACATATGCACTCTATTTTAAAGTTTACCACAAAGTAAACAGTCAGTAATCTCCATTGTACAGGCTGGCAGGTGTGGCCCATTTGTTGCTAATGTGTCTCAATGCAGGTAAGCATGCAGTGAGAACGTTTAGAGTGACAGCTCCCTGTTTTCAAGCAGTTCAATATGCTAGCAGCTGTATGATCTTTAGCATGTTATCATGTTGAATACATATCCTCTTCGTGCATTTTAGCAAACAGATGTGAGACAGGTCCTGCTTGGAGGAGTGTACTGCATTTAGAGCTCGCCGAGTGAACAGTGCCAAAAGCTGCATTCGGCATGAGGTTCTCGTGAGTCTTTGCATGCAAGCTCTTACATAGCTGTAGTTTATTCTGTTTTAGTCCTTTTTAAAGTCCGGCATGAAAGTAACTCAAATGTACTTTGTTCTGACACACTGATTTGATTTTCATAGCCTGCAAGTATTTGAGCATGCGAGCCATGCTGAAAATACAATTTGACTGAGTTGTTTTAGAAAGAAGATGGAAACAGTGTCACATCTAAGTTAATGTATAATTTTAAAACTAAAACAGGGACAAATCTGGGTAAATTCATTGTAACGCACAACCTGGAGTGGCTTATTGCTTTATAAAATGGCGACAACAGCCAGGAAATTTATTCTGAATTTCTGAGTGCATCCACCTTACTTTTATGGCAATAGCTGTATTTTATGAGCTTCGTCTTGCTTGGTTGAAGTTACGTTACTGATAGTAGATCTGTCTTTGATGGATGGTTAGAGAAATAGGATAGATAGATAGATAGATAGATAGATAGATAGATAGATAGATGGGTGGGTGGGTGGATGATAGAAGGGTAGATGGATGGGGTAGATAAATGGGTATAGATAAATATATAGATGGATGGATGGGTGGACAAATGAGTAGATAGATATATAGATGGATAAATAGACAAATGAGGTGATGGGTGGGTGGATGCATGGGTGGGTAGATAAATGGATATAGATAAATGTACAGATGGATGGATGGGTAGACAAATGAGCATATCTATCTATCTATCTATCTATATATAGATAGATAGATAGCTGGATGGATAGACAAATAAGGTGATAGTTGATCTGTCTATGATGGATTGATAGATAAATGGGTGGATGATAGAAGGGTAGATGGATGGGGTAGGTAAATGGATATAGATACACTTATAGATGGATGGATGGGTAGACAAATGTGTAGATATATATATGGATGGATGTATAGATAGATAGATAGATAGATGATAAATGGTTATGTGGGTATATAAATGGATATAGATATACAGATGAATGGATGGGTAGACAGTTGAACAGATAGATATATAGATAGATAGCTGGATGGATAGACAAATAAGGTATATGATGGATGAACAGAGAAATGGGTAGATGGATAGATAAACTGGTATCTAGAATGGTATAGACAAATGGGTAGATAGATATATAGATGGATGGATAGAAAAATGTGAAGATAGATAGATAGATAGATAGATAGATGATAGACAGTTAGACAAACAGTAGATAGACGAGTAGATAAATGGGTAGATCGATAGACAAAAAGGTAGATATAGATTTGCTATATAATGTGTTTAATTGTATCATCTGTTATCCTTCATCTGTCAGGATGTGAAGATGTGATGTTGACAGATGTTATTGTTATTTACACGCACGAGTTGTGCTCATTATAGAAGATTTGTTGCTCTGCAGGCAATGTATGCACTTATCACATTACTAGCACTCAATTAAACCGCTGACAAGAGCTGCGCCCGATCGTTCAAAGTCGTACAAATGAACACAAACCTTTCTGTATCGCGCCAAACCACCACAGAGATAAAAGCCGAATGTTTATTACTGAATTCATCAATCAAAGCACTTGCTGAAAGCAATCTGTCACACTCACGACACTGATTTTCTCACGGTAACCGAGCAAAGCGCTATTGTTGCAGCTTTTATTCCGCTGAGTCACAGACAGATGGACTTACAGCTACTAACACAAAAACCTGTTGCTCTATTGACCCCTACATAAATCTCTTCTACTGCCAGCAACAGGGGGCCGCCAAGGTGTATTCAGGTGCATCTAGGCCTTACTGAGGATAATACATGTGGGACGAATGATTAGGACTCCCACAATCTCCTGCGGAGTGCCTGTCTCAGGTGTGTGTTTGGGGATAAACAAACACTCTCTTTGTTTCCCAGCAAATGTTTATCAGGCCAAACCAAAGTCTGGACTTGCATAACAATGCTACTAGTCTGAAACACTTCAAAAAAAATTATTATAATTTTTTTTATTTATCAGTTAAAGTTTGTTGAAAAGTAGTTTATTTGTTCATCTAATTTATTCAAGTTATTTTAAGTTATACGTTTAAGTCTAATTTTTTTTTGTCTGTTTTATATACATTTATTTTCATTCACTTTTTTGTGTAATCTAGAAGCCCTTTTGTCCAATCCTTTATTTCA
Organism: Sinocyclocheilus anshuiensis; assembly: GCF_001515605.1. Classification (NCBI taxonomy): domain Eukaryota; kingdom Metazoa; phylum Chordata; class Actinopteri; order Cypriniformes; family Cyprinidae; genus Sinocyclocheilus; species Sinocyclocheilus anshuiensis. Next base: position 1,059,139 of record NW_015552590.1, on the reverse strand, counting down.
TTTATTAATTAAAATGTTTTTTTAAGTCACAAGAATTTTTTTTTTTTTCGGTTTACATTTATTTTTAAATTATTTTTACATGCCTTTCTCTAAAACAATCACTGATTTTTGTTGTTTTGATTTATTAATTTTATTATTTTTTCAGAACAGTTATATATTTTTAACAATTATTTTACATTAATCAAGAAGCCTCTTTCTCAAACACAATCACTGAATCTCTTATTTAAGTTTAAATTGTGATTAAAAGTCTCAATTACATTTTTTATTTTATAAACATTTTATTATTATTTTTAAATGTAATCCAGAAGCCTCTTTCTCTAAAGAGAAATATTACATTCAGCAATCGCTGAATGTAATATTAAGATATGTAATTAAAAAAATAAATTATTCATTGTCAATTATGCTATTTTTAATTATGCATTATTTTAAATATTTTTTTTATTAGAAGTTTCTTTCTCTAAAGAAAAAACTGAATTTGTTATTTTATTTATTCATTCTCATTTTTTATTATATTAACATTTATTTTTATTTTTGTATTGTTAGTGTAACTGAGAAGTCTCTTTCTTTAAAGCAATTGCTGAATCTAATATTAAGATTTTTGTTAAAAAAGCTATTTATGATCAATTATGCTATTTATTGATTTTTTAAATTATACATTAATTTTATTTTTTTATTATCAGAAGTGCCTTTCTCCAAAGCAACAACTGAATTTATTTTATTCATTTTATGTTTTATTTATTCTTAATTATTTATTATATTAACATTTGTTTTAATTTAATTTTTTTTTAAAAGTATGTAACCGAGAAGCTTCTTTCTCTAAAGCAATTGCTGAATCTCTGTGATGACTGAAAATAACCCTAAACTCATTTGATTAAAAGGTTTGGACCACCATCGTTTCAGATTTATCTCCAGAGTCATCCACTGGGCTATAAATCTCACTGAACCCCTTCATAATTTCCCGATGTATTAAGCAGTTACTGCTAACCTTTGCAAAATGAATCGTTTCAATGTTTCAGCTTGATTTACTCCTTTGTGATGCAATGTTTTTCAATTGTGAAAGGTTAAAAACTTCGCAAATCATGTACAAGGTAACTGCTCATCGGAGACCGGCTCGTCTTAAAAAAATACTCATGTGATAAAGACGGTTGGCAAGGCAAGGTGAGTTATAACAGCATTTATCCTCTGCAAATGTTGCACAAGGCTCACGTAAAATCATTTTAGAAAGAACAGCCTGCGGTTTCTTGGCCCCAGGTACTTTTCAATCTCCAAATAAGATCGAAAGACTTCACCTAACATTTGTAAAACCGTCTCATGAAGAATTACCTGCAGTTAAATAGCCAGCCTTTTCTTCTCCACTCCTGACCTGCTTTAAACCCATCTTTTTCAAGAGCGATTTTTCAGAGCCACAACGCAGGCCAAGCTTTTAATTTCTTTCCTCACGACAGCCCTCAACTCGCGACTGTGACGTCAGCTAGCCTTTTCATTTTAGCCTAGCGCAGCTCGGCCTAAATGCACCGACAGCAGCACTCGTATGTGATTTTCCCTCAAATTGCAGACTCCATCAACATGGATGGATAGATGGATGGATGATACATGTTTAGACAAACAGTTGGATGGATGGATGGACAAAATGGTGAATAGATGGATGGCTGGCTGGATGGATGGATGGATGGGCGGATAAATGAATGAATGAATGAACGAATGAATGAATGAACGGACAAATGGTGAATAGATGGATGGATGATGTATGGATAGACAAACGGTTGGATGGATGGATGGACAAAATGGTGAATGGATGGCTGGCTGGATGGATGGATGGATGGGCGGATAAATGAATGAATGAATGAATGAACGGACAAAATGGTGAATGGATGGATGGATGATGTATGGATAGACAAACGGTTAGGCAGATGCATAGATGGATGGATGGATGCATGGATGGATGGATGAACAAAAAGTTAGATTAATAGACAGAAGGACAAGGATAAATAGACAAACAGATGGATGGATGGATAAAAGGGAAGATAGATAGATAGATAGATAGATAGATAGCGGTTGGATGGATGGATGGACAAAATGGTGAATGGATGGCTGGCTGGATGGATGGATGGATGGGCGGATAAATGAATGAATGAATGAATGAACGGACAAAATGGTGAATGGATGGATGGATGATGTATGGATAGACAAACGGTTAGGCAGATGCATAGATGGATGGATGGATGCATGGATGGATGGATGAACAAAAAGTTAGATTAATAGACAGAAGGACAAGGATAAATAGACAAACAGATGGATGGATGGATAAAAGGGAAGATAGATAGATAGATAGATAGATAGATAGATAGATAGACAAAAGGATAGATAGATAGATAGACAAAAGGATAGATAGACAGACAGACAGACAGACAAAAGGATATATAGATAGATAGATAGATAGATAGATAGACAAAAGGACAGATGATAGATAGATAGATAGACAAAAGGACAGATGATAGATAGACAAAAGGATAGATAGATAGATAGATAGATAGATAGATTTTGCTTGCCCTTTCATCTCTTCTCCTGACCTGCTTTAAACCCGTCTTTTTCAAGAGTGATTTTCAAAGGCCCAGCACAGGCCAAGCTTTTAATTTCTTTCCTCACGACGGCCCTCAACTCGCGACTGTGACGTCAGCTAGCCTTTTCATTTTTGCCTAGTGCAGCACGGCCTAAATGCACCGACAGCAGCACTCGTATGTGATTTTCCTTCAAATTGCAGACTCCGTAAATGCTTCAATGGCGAATTACTAACCTAAAATGACATGCTTTTCTCAAATAGTGTAATTAGATGATTGGGGGGTTTGCGTGTGTTGTTTAATGTGTGGCCTATGAGTGTGACAGGACGGAGGGGGATGCTGGGGGGCTGCGGTCGGCTGATGTTGACATGTGGCGCTCCAGTGTAGAGCGCGACCATCTGCCACAGCCTGTCGGAGCTAGAGCGCTCGTGTTGAAGCTCTTATTCACTCCCACGTGTCATGCTCAACAGCGACCTTAAGCCGGCTGGGATGAGTCGCTCTGGAAGGAATGCAGGTATGGCACCTTCGTCTAGACGCCAGGTTCTGCTGAGCCCACGTCTGCTGCTTTCCCAGATCTCCTGCAAGGCTTTCATTCCCGGGTCAAGCTCCATCCTCCGAGGGCTCACAGACAAGTGTCTTATAGCCAAGCTAAGATTGGGGCCCACTAGCAGGCCTCAGTAAACATACAAGGAGGGTGCAAAATGTCTTTAAAATTACTTTAAAAAATGTTAAACTTAATTTTTTAATTTCTTATTTATTTTATATTAATTTATTTTATACTTACATTAACTAAAATGCCAACATGTGCCATATTCCTTACATTGGAACTTTACTAGGGGGCCTCAATATTTTTAAAAAAATTATATTAAAAAGTTAACAAAATTAAGAGTTAAACTTTTAACAAAGTTAAAAAGTTATACAAAGTTAACGTGCAGCATATTTCTTAATTTGAAACTTTACAAGAGTGGCCCAATGGCTTTAAAGGAACACTCCACTATTTTTGAAAATAGGCTCATTTTCCAACTCCCCTAGAGTTAAACAGTTGAGTTTTACCGTTTTCGAATCAATTCAGCCGATCTCCAGGTCTGGCGGTAGCACTTTTAGCTGTAGCTTAGCATAGATCATTGAATCTGATTAGACCGTTAGCATCTCGCTCAAAAATGACCAAAGAGTTTCTATATTTTTCCTATTTAAAACTTGTCTCTTCTGTAGTTACATCGTGTACTAAGACCGACAGAAAATGAAAAGTTGCGATTTTCTAGGCCGATATGGCTAGGAACTATACTCTCATTCCGGCGTAATAATCAAGGAACTTTGCTGCCGTACCATGGGTGCAGCAGGCGCAATGATATTACGCAGTGCCTGAAAATAGTCCCAGCTAGGTAACTTCCAGTAAGCCTATTTTCAGGCGCTGCGTAATATCATTGCGCCTGCTGCACCCATATTTAAAAAATAAATATAAATAAAAATAATGATTCACTTTTAATTATTTAGCTTGTATTTATTTAAAATTACAATTTCTTTTAAAATTAATGTATTAATTCATTTTAAATTAAAATAAATTAAAAAGGTGCAGCATATTTTTACTTTACTAGGGGGCCACAAAATGCCTTTAGAAATATATATAAGAATTGTATTTAAACTGATATATTTATTCATTTTTAAATATTTAACATTAAATTTTATTTTGAATCTTTATTATAAATTATATTGAAATTAATTGAAATATCAACTGGTAAAATTATATTAGTGGAACATGTATGTACACAGTATTTCTTACACCTGAACTTTTGTCTCTTTAAATTTTGTTACTGACAACAAAACTGGTTATTTTTAAATTAATTCCTTCATGGATCTTAAATGTTTATTTTATTTAATTCATTAATTTTTAATGTAAATTTTCACTCTTTTTTCACTTATTTATCTAGAGTTATCCATGTTCACTTTAAAAGTTGTAAGCTAGTTGATAAATCACCATTTATAGAGCCGAATAAGTAGCATGTTTAAGTTACAAAGAGTGTACTTTGTAACGCATATTATGTTAATAAAAAAAAGTTTGAAAACAATGTTAGTCATTTCCGCAGACATATGAGAAATCACATGTAGTGGGACCTTGGAATATTGACCTTGGCAGGACAAAGTTTGACCTGCGTAAGTAAATGGTTCGCCGCGGTACAGTGTTGGAGTACGGTGCGAACCACAGAGCATGCACAAATTGGATGCTGGAAAAGTCTGTGCTGTTCAAGGACATGCACACGTGCATTAAAATGCAGCTTAAGAATCTGTGCTCATCTTCAAGATAAATTGTTCTGGTGATCTTTGGTACTTTCATGAGACATTCCCCGTCTTGACGTAGGCCTAAGCTTTCATTCCCACTGCATATAGTTTCATTTTCAATCGGAAATGCATATGGGTCATTACACTTCACTGAAAGATAGCTGATGTGTGCTACACACTCTTGAATCGAGGCATTTGTGTAAAAATACTTTGCGGATCACATGTTGATTTGCTAACACACCTGGAGCAATTCCAGACCAGGTGTTTGACATACCGAGACATTCTGTAGCCTAATAGCGTGACAAAAGTCAACAGGATGATAAAGCAAGCGCAATGCTATGAATATTTGTAAGTGTATTCTTTGGTCGGTAGCCCATGTGATTAATGTAGACTTTCACTGGAAGAACCAGAACGAGAACAAACAAACGTAACAGTTTCTCGTGGGAATCTTCCAACACGGCGGCCGCACGTTTGTTCTCTCAGCCTGTCGTGTAAAACGAGTTGAGAATCGTACTAATATGGTTATTGGTTTGTGCTGAGGGAATAATATTAGTTTTTTGGCTCAATAAAAATCAGTTTGTTATTTCAGTGATGTAAGGTGAGGTGGTCTCGGTCAGATTTTGTCCCGTTCGTCGTACAGCGTTCCTTTGAAGCGCGCAATTTTCTGAGGGAAAATCAAACACGCGTGGAATGTTCCTCACCGTGCCGTGTTATTTTTCGATGTTCTTAGTGAGAGCTCATGTGTAGATCAAACTCGAGTTAATTCTCAGCTTCAGATCGTAGCAGAATTTGAAAATACAAACAAAACGTATTGGAGCCCCCTCATACCTACTGTTATATTCCTGGTAGCAGGTCAAATGCCCACCGAGAGCCGCTGGATGTTGAGGGCTTTGTGTTGTTGCTGTAACTGAAAAACTAACGGGTCTCCGACATACAGGTGCAAGATGTGTCCATCTTTAATATCCATTTATTTTTGGCAGCCTTGCACCCCGTTGGCCTGGTTTCTACTTGACAGGCAAAAAAAAACAAAAAACGCCAAGCACAGCTATTACAGGACAGACGGAAAACATGCTAACTGGATTACTCAATGTCAACATGATTTCATCTTTTTTGATGTCTGAGATTGATTATGGCGTATATAAAAAGAAGACGACATTCCAAGCCGACTCGCAGACATCTGGTAAACAATACATGCAAAGCTAATCCGAGACAAAGCTCCACAGGGAACATCAATTTGCAATATTTGAGAGTTCGCATTCTCTGATTTTGCAAACCCAGCTGTGTATGAACTTCATTATTAACCGTGTTACCAACCACAAAAACAGGAGTTTTCATGGGCCGATTCTCTATGATACTTACTGGACTTCTTAATTAGGCTATGTTTTCATTTTACATTATGATTATTGACCTTTGATTATTTTATAGGCTATGTTTTACATATGTTATGTAATACATTTTATATATTGCTCACACACATATATAAGCTATATGTATATGTATATCATATATCTAGGCCTATATTAAATCTATAATCAAAATTAATTTACATTTATATACAGTATGCATATATAAAAAAAAAGTAGTATTTTTTTTTTTCATGTTTAATTTAGATGTTTAATATTTATTGAAAGAAATATTTGTAGGGGCATGTATTCAAATTAAATTACATTTTATAAGTTTATATTTATATAAATGTTTTTATTTCTACACACACACATATAATTTAAAATGTTTAGAGAGAGAGATCAATAGATCAACAGATAGATATTGCTGTTTTGCAAAATTTACAGTTGTACTACACCACAAAAAGCTGAAAACATTAATGCACAGATTTGTCTGAAATGCTGTTAAAACTTTTTTGTGCTTTGCAATTTTCAGATTCATCATTCCCAGACAACCATCTCTGCAGTCAACCGTGAAAGTTTTGTCGTATGAATTCAGGTCGATCTTGTTTTGTGCACCTTACGGCTTTGACAGCTGCTCGCCCAGAGGGAGGGAAAGACCTGCTTTCATCCTTGGATGTTCACCTGACCCTTTTCGTAATGTAATAAAGCCCCGTAATGTTTACAGTATTGGTTTTGCTTTAGAGAATCCTAGAAATTTGTCTTCTAAGCAGGAGGTTGTACTTTTGACCTCATATAAGGTAATATGCCATGATTAGTTTCACATGTTCTCTCTTTTTTTTTCTTCCCTTCTTTTTGGGAACAAAATAATTGAAGATCTTTGGAGGTTTTTAATTCGGAGACTATTAAAAACAGTCTGTATTTTCTAACAGGTGTTTTTATGCCAATAACTCTGGGGCTATTTATAATGGTATAACTATATGGTTTATTTTTTCATTTCTGAGTTATACAGGACCAGAGGTTTTCCTAAAGGCTGTGCAAGCAAAACATATGGACCACAAGGGCAAACTTAACAGTGAACACTGGCTTGGCTCTTAAACCCATGGTGTCTGTTAAATAGCTGAGGAGTCCCGTTTCTCCCATTCTCATGATATTTTGAAACAGACATTGCCTTAATGTTGTCAGGCTGTTTGACTTTCTTTAACACAGCAGGTTTGGATTAAAACAAGCCTTAGTTCTAATCTGTTTTGGTCGAGATACGGCCCACATCACAGTTTATCACATCCAATCTGAAACTCGTTTTCAAATTGGGGGTTTAAAACAAATTCGGGCCTGAGGGAAGATGCTCTTGTTCTCAGCTGTCCCAGTTTAGTGGGAAAACTGTGTAAAAACGCAAGCCGTTAATCCTTGCCAAGGGCTGATTTGTAGCTGGGATTCACCTGTTCTCGAACTAGTAGCTCTAAAGGGGACAGTTAACCCAAAAAATTACTATTTTTTTATGGAAAGTTTTCTAGAGGCTTGGAACAGCATATGAGGGTCAGTAAATAAATGAAGAAATATAGTCATACTGTGAGAAATAAAGTTGCATTTTGCAAATGAAACATTGCATATAAAATAGCAATTTAGAGAAACTAAGCTTATTTATTTTATCCATAATATATATACTGTATAGATTAATCTCTCTCTCTCTCTCTCTCTTTTATCCCCTCCATTTTGGAGACATTGTATTGAAATAAGCCGCTAGAACAACTTCAAAATATCTCCTTTTGTCATTAGGGGTTTGGAACGACATGAAGGTGAGTACTTGATGACCATTTTAATTTTGGAGTAAACTAACCCTTTAATAGCAGATGTTTGATCTTAGCTACAATAAGGCAACTGGACTGGTTGTCCAAGCCGGACAGTGTTTCCACTCAGTTGCTACAAGTATGGATCACTGAAAAGCTGCACCCTCAGTGAACCGCATACACTGTCTTTTGATTGTTCCCAGCCTCTTAGAACTTGTTTGGTGAGAGAATGAGTTAAGATTAGAAGAGGAATTGGCACACAGCCACCACGATTACCTGTCTCAGGTAAGAACTGTCTGTGCGCAGATTCCACAATGGCCCGCGGCATCCGTGGCATGGTCTCGCATGATCTCTGCACAAAAACGCATGGAACAGGATGTCCCTGCTTTCTTTGAGCTGAATACATGAATGAACATGTCAGGCATTATGCGAACAAGTCCATTGAGTTTTGTCCTGATCTTCTGTAGTCTGCATATTTTGGAGTTTGCATGCCAAATGTCCAGTGCAATTTTGCTACTGGATGCTAGCATTTTAAATTTAGAGGTTAAACTGGGATTTTTGAGGGAATGTATTTGCGTAGTGAAGTGGTTTAACGAACAAACTTTAGTGAATCGAAGATGCCGGAACGTCGTTCCGGATCAATCCTGGCCTAATTTAACCCCTGGCCATATGTCCGTACACAACATTTTTGAGAGGTTATGTTTACACACCATTTGTTGAATGGCAATCACATTTATTGTCACACATCAGATGGGAAACAGTGTCTTCCCTTAGAATACCATAAAGATTAATCATTAGTAGTTAGGTGGAATCTACTATCAGTATGCCATCTTGAATATTATCTCTAAATCCCCTAGTTGGCGTACAGCTTAAGGCGTGTTCTCTCCTTAGTGCAAGATATTGATTAAACACTTTCTTTATTTGAACAGTGAGTCACCTATGGCCAAGATAAATGTTTAAAGCAACTATGTCAATGTGCACTGCAACATTTGACTTGTACATGAGATAACAGTGTTTTGAAAGATTAACCGATTAGCAATCACTAATGGCATTTTATAGAATCATATCATAAGTGGTGCTTGCTAATGCACTAATAGTGTTGTTGAAACTTAGAATGCTGAACTTTGTTGGGTAACTCAGACTTATGATTTTTGTCTGGTGGGTGATAAAAGGGTGAAAAAATCCAGTTAATTTATATAGTAAGCAATTGCTCAAGATGCTCTAGCAAATATCTAAAACATCCTTAACATAATGTGCTAAAACACCCAGAATTTCTTAGCAGCCATCTAGCAATAATCCAGAACAGCCTAGCAAATCTTTATCAAACACCTGAACACACTTAGCATAGCCACGTGCTACAATGTTCTAGAAACCACCTAGCAATCACTCAGAACATGCTAGCAACACTCTAGCAAATATCAAGAACTCCATTTGCACAGTATTGTGCTAAAAACATTCAAAACTTCTTATCAACCACCTAGCAATGACTCAAAACACGCTAGAAACACTCTAGCAAATATCAAGAATGTCTTAGCATAATAATGTGCTAAAACACTAAGAATTTCTTAGCAACCACCTAGCATTAGCTTAGAACACCATAGCAAAATCTAGCAAACAATTGAACAAACTTAGCATAGCTACAAATCACTCAGAACGTTCTAGAAACCACATAGCAATCACTCAGAACATGCTAGCATAACTGTAGCAAATATCAAGAACCGTTGCACAGTATTGTGCTAAAAACATTCAAAACTTCTTATCAGCCACCTAGCAACACTCTTTAACAAGAACAACGTCTTAGCATAATAATGTGTTAAACACTCAACATTTCTTAGCAACCACCAAGCATTAGCTCAGAACACCCTAGCAAAACTCTGGCAAACAACTGAATACCACTTATGAAAATTAACCAGGGTTTACTTCACAAAAAAAAAAAAAAAAAAACCCTGGAAACCCA
>NW_015552590.1:1038057-1049158 GCF_001515605.1 Sinocyclocheilus anshuiensis | reverse complement strand
AAAAAAAAAAAGCCTGGTAACCACAAAAATTAATCAGGCTTCCCTGTTGAAAAAACCAGCATATGCTGGCATGTGCTGCATATCATGTGCTGGCAAAGGACCAGCATAAACCAGCAAAGGACCAGCTTAAACCAGCATCCCAGCATCAAAACATACCTAACCAGCATATGCTGGTTTTTTCAACAGGGTTTGCTACACGAACCATGGTATTTGTAGTAAAACTGTGGTTATACAAATGGTAATCAATATGCCAAAAAACGTAACCATGGTTCATTTTCATAAGAGCGTGGTGACATAAAAGCCACTCTGAATCAGGGCCATGCACAGGGGGGGGTGTCCCGGTGGCTAGAGCCACTGCACCTTTGCCCTCATCGGCTATTATACTACAATATAGTTAATTTCCCATTATAATCACTTGTCTTGATACTAGTAATCTATAACTGTCACGTTTATGTTCTGTGTTTCTGTTCTCTCTGTCCTTTGATCTAGTTTTCCCTCGTGTTTTCCTTTGCCCATATTTGGCCTTCCTTTTCCTGTTCCCTGATTGTGTTCTATTTGATTCCAGGTGTGTCTCGTCTTCCCCTCATTAAGTTGTGTTCTTAAGGAGTGTTTGATTCAGAGTTCTTTGTTAGGCATTTATTGTCATTACCTTGTTCTACTTTGTCTGCTCTTTTTGAGTTTGTTATTAAAGTCTGTTCAATTGGAAGTTTATCTCCTCCTCTCCTCGTTTCCCTCCTATACGAACTGTGACAGAAACACATCATGTTTTATTAAAACCATATTAATAGTAGGCCTATAAATAGTTTAAAAAAAATATATAAATGTTCTAAAGTTCTTATGGTGGGTTAAGTTAAAATGCTGACTCAATTTACCCCACAGCATTTTGCTCACTTTGCCCCATAGCTGCCATTTTGGAAAAAAATAGCTACTGTTGCTTACCAGTTCAGGCTAATATTTAGCTAAATGATTTGCTTGGTTTTATATGTTGCTAAATCACCTATATGTATCATAAATACTTTTAGACCTGGACAAATTTGCTTTGATGTAACAACCATTACATCTGTTATGCTAAAATTTTACTTTGACAAGCCAAAACCTGTTTTTAAAGTAAATGGGTGCCTTCCATTCCCCCATGTGTTTCTCCTTTTCACAGTCTGGCAGAAATGATGGGTGGTTCCAAATACATGGTCACGTGACAGTAAAAGTGTACAGTTGCCCAGATATAGGGAATGGGTAAACTTACTCACTGGCTCAACTTACCCCACTCTCCCCTACTTCCACCCCCTCTCTCCCCTACTTCCATTGAAGATGAGGCAGAAGCAGGCTCAGAGAGTGAGGGAGAGCCCACCCTTATCAAAACATCTACAATAAAGTCTGAAATTATTACAGATTGTGCTGTCTTCTCTTTTAATTGTATATTTGTAACAACTGGATCATTTGTATTAACAAGCACCCCACCCCCCCTAGTGCCCCTTTTTTGGTTTGGGCCACTGCCCCTCAAACTGTCTGTGCACGGCCCTGCTCTGAATGGTCTAGAAACGACCTAACAATCACCCAGAAAACGGTAGTGAATATCAAGAATACCCTTAGTAAAACTATTTGCTAAAAATACTCAGAACTTCTCAATAACCACCTAGCAATCACCCAGAACACAATAGCAAAACTTTAGCAAACACCTGAACACACTAGCAAAGCCATATGGTAAAAACACTCAGAACGTTCTAGAAACCACCTAGCAATTAGAATCAGAGCACATTAGCAACACTCCAGCAAATATAAAGAATACCCTTAGCACAGCAATGCGTTAAAACTTCTTAGGAACCACCTAGCAAACACGCTAGCAACTCTCTAGCAAAAACTGTATCACAAACACAGTTTTAGCATGTGTTAAAAACCCCTAAGCAATGATCTAGAACAGGGGTGCCCAAACTCGGTCCTGGAGGGCCAATGTCCAGAAGAGTTTAGCTCCAACTTGCCTCAACACACCTGCCAAGAAGTTTCTAGTATGCCTAGAAAGAGCTTGATTAGCTGGTTCAGGTGTGTCTAATTGGGATTGGAACTAAACTCTGCAGGACACCGGCCCTCCAGGACCGAGTTTGGGCACCCCTGATCTAGAAATTACTCACAGAACAAGTTAGCAACACTCTATAAACATTCTTAGCATAGCAACATGCTAAAAACTCAGAATCAGAACATTGTAGTGAATTATTTCTTCTGAAAATATAAAAATAATTTGAAACAATTTAATAATAATAATCATTATTATTATAATTTAATTGTTCATTAATTATTCAATATATATTTAAACATTTGTATATATTTTTAAATATTTTATAACATTTTATTTGTAAAAACTATGCATAATAATTTCTGTAGTTATGGTTATATTCCATAATGTGTGTGTGTGATCTTTATAGGGATGCAAAGAGGGTGCATTTAAATTAGCATGTCATTTCAATCTTTTGACAGAAGTTAAACATATGTACGCCTTTCGTCTGATGTGCTATACCATTGGTTTATATAGGCTATTTTGGGCTATCTTTATGTGGCATATGTTATATTTAACTTTTCTTTCATTGAAAAAAACCCTCTCCCCCCTCATTCATTCATCTCGGGCCCTTTCTTGTGTCGAGCGTACCCTCTTATTTAAAGGGAATAATCTGTAAATTGCATGCTGGTTTAGAATTAATCATAACAACTCAAAGTAAATAGGTCACAATGAGTGCTTCTTTCTTTCTTTACCACCCCCCTCACCTCCTCATTTGAGTTAAATGGAAAGCACATGTGTCTCCAGGGTTTATTTTTACTCCCCTTTAAAGCAGTTAGAGGGCCTAGAAACCACTTCATGGCTTTAAAGGAGAGTGGTCGCTACGCAGAGGGGACGAAATTACGGGACGGAGCGCACATGTCACCCTGGCAGTTTTCCTGCATTCCACCGAGGGAAGTATTAAAGAAGGCAGATGGGGACGTGGAGCTGCAAAAGCTTGAGCGATATAGACAGTGGTTAGCATTAGGCATTAGCGACATCCCTCAGGTGCGCACCTGGCCTTTTATTTGAGCCAATCTCTGTGAACTGCAGTTACAAAGAACACACTAGAAACCTTTATGGCTACTTAGGAATAGACCATAAAGATTGTCCAATTAAAATATTTGCAGATTAGCTTCGCTAAACGTTCCTAGCATGCAATGACATTTAGCCATTTGTGCTAAATACCGTTTGCTGCCATACCTTTCAGGTCTCAAAATCATGCCATATATCTGTTAACAAAACAGCAGTTGCTTGAGGGCTTTGTACATGTTATGATTATGTAACGTCAGATTGATATACCGCATAATGATGCTGAGCTCCAGCACGTGAGACACATTAACCAACATTAACCAAAACTTCAAAGCTCAATTGTATGTACCTTGCAAAGTTCTAGTCTAAAGGACACACTGTTTACCAGCTATTAAAAGCAGGCTGTAGGCTGTACAATCTGTACAAGCTGTAATTGCTTTAGCTTTTTTATCAGAATTTCAAAAAAGCATTTATCAGACATAACCCTAAGAAACATAATTAACTCAAGTATGTAAATACAGATGATATTATTTTAGTCTGGTGGTAATGAACCTCAGTATTTAAGATGGTGATAGACTTATTATTAAATGTCTTGTGTTTGCTAGGGTATTCTGGGTAATTGTTAGGTGGATATTAGTGTTCTGAATGTTTTGTACCTGAACTCCAATGGCTTTTAAAAATGCCACCTTTCAAACTGTGGTCAGTATGGAAGCTCCGCCTACTGACGTCATAGGTTCCCATGTTTGAGACCAGCAAGGTTTTGGGGCCAGTTCAGAACCAGAATCTGGGCACTGGCCCAGGATTTTATTTTATTTATTTATTTTTTTTAATGGAAAAGCACAGCCCAGTTCCCAATTGACCCTTCGCAAAGATCTTCATTGACAGGCGATCTGACCAATCATAACGACAAACAAATCAGACAGGAGAGTAGATTAACTTCGGTGGACTTAATCTTGAAAAACTGTGTGTATTGACGTCTTTTCGCGGTTACAATAAAATACATTCTGATGTTCATTCATGTTTATTCATGTTCACTCATGTGCTTTAAGTAAATATGAAAAGATGTTCGGTTGTTACGTGCCGCTTGAATTGAGACGCTTCAGTGATCTGTCATAACACATTAAAGAGCCACAAAACAGTATTTATTGTATGAATTTTCTTTTAAAAAATTACTACATTTGAAAGTTGAGACCTTGTTTCATACCAGAAATAACCTGCTCTGTCTTGTCTGATGCCATCTTATCTGATGTTTCCTCTTTGCTCCACAATGTATTTTTCACTGCGTGAAAACATGTGGCGTGAGAGTGGCATGGCTTGTCGGACATAGCAATAGTAACTAAGGAGGGTGGGTTTTTGCAAAGGGTCAACTGGGCTCCGGCTCTAGCTCCAGCACCAGCCCCGGTGGTAAAGCAGTTTGGGCGATTTCCAAGCGGCTGCTAGCCACTGGTTTTTAACATGTTAATATAGGGGCTTTCGCATCGGAAAAACATTTTCATAGCTCTTTTAACTATTGGTGAAAGCACCTGCTGTTTTTTGCCGTGTTTGCACCTCAGGAACTGGGAATAATTTTAGTTATAGGAACGTCTTTTGGGGGCACTAAATTAGCTCCTACTTCGGAGTAGGGTCTAACACAGCACAATAGGAAATACCAGTGATGTAAGTGCACGTTGATTGGCCGAACGCATGCCAAACAAAACACTGGCACCCGCCATTTTTAAAAAGCCATGTAAACACACATACTTATTCCACAAACATGGAAAACAACAATAGATGGACCGACACCAAAGTCCAGGCACTTCTCCATCTTCCATCCTCCAGTTGACGTTGTTGAATGGTGCGCTTAAATGACATTGCTGTCGGCTGGCTTACGTCACTTCATAGTTCCTACTGGCAATGTGAATGCAACAAAATGGCCTTAGGGAAAAATTGTGTTCTTGGGGGACCACCCTAGGGGCTAGTTCCTATAACTAACTGGTGCAAATGCCCCTTATGCTAATTGTGTTTTTTAGTGTTTGCTAAAATGTTCGGGCTCCTCGCTAGCTAGAGTCTAAGGGTTTTCTTGGTGTTTGCTAGTGTGTTCTGGATGATTGCTATATTTGCTTCAGACTGTTGCCATAACTAGTTGACTTAATAGTACCAGTAGCAACATTGCATTTTGAATTGTTGACACATTTCTCAACGACAGATAAAATCAAGCTTGCATAAGTAAAAGCATTTGTCCTCACATATTTGCATACAGTGTGTTTCAGGCATAAAATGCACTCTGAAATTATAAAATTATATATATAAAAATTATAAGGCCTTATTTATTGATTGCTTCTCTTGAAGTATTTTCTTTTCACAGGTGCACATCTGTTGCAGTCATCTGAGGTGAAACGGTCAATGACTGAAACATACCCTGAATTGACTATGTCTGAGAATGCGTCATTAGTACTATGACACATCGAATGCAGTTTATGATCACAGAGCCATCATCCCACTGTCACGATACCAGTAAGTAAACGTGCATCGGTATGAAGCCCAAGGGCACAGCAAGCTTGGGACATGCAGGGATATTTCCCAGCAAAGAGCTCGAGGCTAAAGTCCTAATTCAGACTGAAGCAAAGTCTTTGACATTTTCCTTTACAATACCTTGTAGAGTCGCACACATCTATGTCATGGATGAAGTATTCAAATAGGGTCTGTTTAAAATCTTTTCACCAACCCTGCACTCCATAAAATAAAGCTTCTATGCTTATTACTTATATATGTTTGTGGCTGGCATCCAACGGTCCCACATCAGTCAATACCACTGCACTGCTCTCGCTGAGGAATGACTGCCTGCTTGCATCATAAAACCAGGTGTGCTCACACGCCAGGATTTCCCTAAAAAAAAAAAGGGTTGCTAGGCAACAGCGTCAGAGAATAATAAACAGCAGGACTCCCAAGCAGGCACCTATAGAGAGCCAAAAGGCACTCGATGTCCTCTGCAACTCAATACGTAACTGTATCATGTCAAAAGCAAACAAGGGGCCACGAGAAATACCAGCGTGTTCGTAATTGGTATTTTATTACATTTTTTGGTTTCTAAAACAGACTAATATTTTCTGCAGGGCTGGGTTACATCAGCTAGCCAAAATTATATACGCTAACAAAAACAATGAAAGCCGATACCTGCAAAAGTTGTTGACTTTGTACAGTTACCTCAAAGGTAAAGAAACAAAAAGGAACATAATATTTTATGCCGATTATAACCATGAAATTATTTTGTAAACATCCAATGTAGCATCTAGCTCAAGGCCACATGCGATGCGAACATGCTAGCGTTATAGCATTATAAATGTTATGCTTAGTTTATAAACTAAGTGTGCTGCAGTAAACTACAATCCAATGTAAATTAAGAAGTACGCAAACTACTTTAGCTTCTTTAGCTCATTCATTTGTTTCAAGCTAATTTATTTTGTTTGGACTACACTAGGAAAGTCGTAATTTAGGCTAGAGTTTTTAGTGTTTTCAGTCATTTCATTCACATAAACATTTTTCTTGGGGTCTAATGTGCCTTTTCTTGAAAGGTTAATCTTGCTGCCAGCTGCTAGTCACCAACCTGAATTGGAGGGCGATTTCATGTACCGTTTGGGGAAGAATGACCTCTACAGGACTGTTTAGGTTATGGCATGTTATTCCAAAGGCTTCTTTTGCAGTTTTTCTTCATAGATATTGGACATTAGGTGTGCAAACTTTTTAATGCTAAAGTAACACTTTGTTTACTACTAAAAATTAAACAAGACAAAATGCTATTGGCTTATGTGTGGGAAACCTGGAGTTGGGAAACTAAACGTGTCTCACCGTAATCCCCTCATTACTCTGAAGTATCAGACAAGGCATATGCCAAAAACTCTTCATCCTGTCTCCCTTGTGAAGAAACACGGCTATCTGTGCATGTGTGCTACAGCCGCATTGACCACAAACACCTTACATACCGAAGTGAGCCGCTGAGATTAGATAGCCACACAATACTTGGGGGAAACATCTGCTTGACAAAGTTCTGCTCAAACAATCATAATGCCAGTATCAGACAGGCAAACACTGGGTCCTGACTCCTGAGATTTCTTCAGTGGTGCTCCTTGGGGAATATTTTCACAAGTTCAAAGTGTCAAGTGTAACTTCAACTGCTTTAAAGGAACAGTTCACACCATTTTAGTTTTCAATATTGGATATTTAATTGCATAATTATTTCGCATTTTTAACATTTAGGTTGGCTCAACTAATGCTCATTCGAAGCAAATGTCAGAGTGAATATCCATTTTTTTATGCTGTACCTAATGATCTTGTGATGCCTAAATTCACTTATATTATGTGAAACTAGCATTTAAAATGATATTTGTAGTTAGTTTTCATTATTTTTTATTTATTTAGATTTTACTGCGAATTAATAAATGAATAAATATGTGACCCTGGACCACAAAACCAGTCATAAGGGTGTATTATCTGAATAAATAAACGTTCCATTGATGTATGGTTTGTTATGATAGGACAATATTTTGCCGAGTTACAACTATTTGAAAATCTGGAATCTGAGGTTGCAAAAAAATTAAAATGTTGAGAAAATAGCGTTTAAAATCGTCCAAATTAAGTTCTTAGCAATGTATATTACTAATCAGAAATTAAGTTTTGATATATTTACGGTTGGAAATTTACAAAATATCTTCATGGAACATGATCTTTACTTAATATCCTAATGATTTTTGGCATAAAAGAAAAATCAATAAGTTTGACCCATTACAATGTATTGTTGGCTATTGCTACAAATATACCCCAGATTAAGACTGGTTTTGTGCTCCAGGGTCACATATATCAAAAATAATATTTTTTTTATAATTTTTTGTTTGCTTGCTTGTTGCTCCTATACTTTTAGTGTTTTTCAGATACCTTTGCACGTTACATTTAGTTTATGACGTCACAGCTCTCACATTTAAAGCAAATGTGAAAATGAATATTCATTTGTCTTACAGTGTGTTATAGTGATGCATAAATTCACTTACATTCATTTTACAATGAATAAATGAATAAAATATTAATAATTTTTAATAAATTGTAATGTTTCAACTGATTGGTTATCGGCCATAACATTTCTTTGGCATTTTCCCTCTACTTTTTGGTGCTTTGCAGTTTGTAGTTGCAGATTTTAGTTGTAATGGTTTTATTTATATTAATTTAGATTTTAGGATAAATAAATAAATGCATTTTAATGCATTGTATTGTTCATTGGTTATTGGTTATAACATGCTTTTTAGCATGCTTCTCTCCTTTTTAGTGCTTCACAACTGTTGTATGGGAAATAGCTATGTGCTAAAGTTATACATTTCTTTAAATTTCATTTATTTCTTACTTTTTCACAGAAATCACAACAAAACATTGTTTTGGATTGACATGAAGGTGAGCAAATCACAAAATGTTCTTTTTTTAGTATACCATTCCTTTAATACAGAGTGCTAAAATGAAACTCTTCGAAATTGTCATAAATTACACTACTGTATATTATAGTAGAAGGACATGCAGTTTGTTAGCAATAGCATGAGTAGAAGATGAACCAGGTGAATTCACACGTTCTAATTTTGACCCCGTTGTGTCTGGACAGTAGCACTCTCCCATTCATTGTGTCCTGTCCTTATTTTGTGTCCAGAGAAGAGCTTGGCAAACAGTAGCTTCAAGCCACTTCCTTGACCACATTCCAGCACTGCTAAATACGCCACTTCAGAACGCAGGAGGCTATTATTTTATTATATATATATATATATATATATATATTATTTATTATATTATTGTTTGTTTACTTATTTTAGTCCAACCAGTTCAACACTGGCTAGCTAAATTAGTTAAGACCATCACACCATGTTTGTCTACCTGAAGAACCGGAAATGCATGCCTCTACCTACAATTTAGAAAAACTTGAAAAACATACCTATACATATAATTTGCTGCACTGTCCATCTGAAATGACCACTATAGGGACAGCAAAAGACTGAAAACTTTTATTCCTTTTCACTTAAATTATGAAATTATAAGTTACTTAACCCTCTACCGCATGGTGTAGCCATATGGCAACATACTCTTTGTGTTCATTTCCTTGCCACTGTCTCTTTAAGAGAACATTATTACAATAGTTTAGCTAGCTAGCAAGGTCAGCTGCAATTTGTTAAGCTGTAACAATAACAACATTAATACTAGTGAAATAATGTTGATTAGTCGTATGTTAATGGAATTTGTATTATGGATATAATCAAATTGAAATGGCAATTTTACTTTTGATTAAATATGAATACAGGTAACATTACATCATTTACAAATTTTTTTTACAGCACTTCAAGTTAAGCCATTCTTAGAAAAGAAAAAGATTCAAATATTTTTTTCTATAGGTCTATCATAATGCGTGCGGTAGAGGGTTAAGACTTATTTCCAAGTGGCTCCTCGCACAATATTATGTTATGATCTCAAAACATTTACCATAGTGCATGATTTGTAAACTAACTCACAACCAGCTCCATATGTATAGCATAGTAAACTTGCTTGGTAGCTCACCTGGTACAGCATTGCACGAGTCACAATAAAACAGCACGGTCCTGTAGAAGCAAGATAAAATGGCATGGTTGCTTCAGCAAATGTGTTTTGTTTTTATCTCACGTTTTCTGTTGGTTAGGTGTAGGTTATAGTTCAGTGTAGGTGTTTCAATGTTTTTAAACGTGGTTAACTTTTTTTTAATGTTAACATTTCATTTCCAAACTGCAAAATTAAAGACCAGTTGCCAGATTCATTTTCATCTACTTTAGATTAAAAACAGAAGGCTTTTTTTTTATCACCACCCACTGGACATTTCATTTTAAAAAGTATCATGAAATATGCAAGAAGCAATTTTTTCAATGGGTCTGGGTTCATTTTTATCAAGGATAAACATCTAGCGTAGCGTTAGTTCTGGCAGGTCACGTTAGTCAAGCACACTACTGTATATTATAGTAGAAGGACATGCAGTTTGTTAGCAATAGCATGAGTAGAAGATGAACCAGGTGAATTCACACGTTCTAATTTTGACCCCGTTGTGTCTGGACAGTAGCACTCTCCCATTCATTGTGTCCTGTCCTTATTTTGTGTCCAGAGAAGAGCTTGGCAAACAGTAGCTTCAAGCCACTTCCTTGACCACATTCCAGCACTGCTAAATACGCCACTTCAGAACGCAGGAGGCGACATCAACTGAATGCGGGCTGCTGACCTCAGCTCCTGAAATAGCCCTCCATGGTTAGCTGGAAGGAAAGGCGCTTGTAGGTCATTTTCCCCCAATTCATCCTTACATATTTCAGTTTGTATTCTTTCTGACTACAGCAAACCCCTTTACTGTTGCACAGCTAAGGATGTGCTAACCCGATTTGCCCATATAGAAAATATTTTTATTGGGGAAAAATTATGTGCGTTATGCATAATCCACAGATTATCTTGCTTATGATTTCTTTATGTATTAGATCTTGGCTTGGCCATGGCTGGCTACACCTATCTAAGCATTCATATATAAGGTCCCTCAGTATTACCAGCATTTTTCGCATTGCTCAATAGCTAATTACCCTCCTCCATCCTCAGCTCCTCGGGGAGAATCAGAACATTATTTTGGATCCAAAACATATGTAAATAAGAAATTAGCGTTGTACAGCACCTCCTTGGAGCCCAAAGCAACAATCAATCTCTCAGCAATCAAGCCAAAATGAAACAAGGCCCAGATGGAGCTCAGCACAGGCTATTCATCATAGTTAAAATCCAAACATGTCATTAGCAGAGACAATAGCTGGAAGTGTCAAAACCTAGGCAATTTGTATACCTTTAAAATATACTGAAATGCAACATTTTGTGGTGTTAACTAGTTAATATGAATGTCAAACCAAATGGAAGTTAGATGATCTTCTGCCAAGCTGGTCAGGCGTGTCTGGTTTAACGGTTGTAAAGGGGATTTTAGGGCCTTTTTTATTATATTTTATATATATTATTTTATTATATATATATATATATATATATATTATTTTT
>NW_015552590.1:1002499-1037979 GCF_001515605.1 Sinocyclocheilus anshuiensis | reverse complement strand
GAACAGAACCATACCGCCAATCCAAACTGTATGCTAAATGTCAATCACCTTTGACGATAGTGGTCCTAACAGAAATGGGACTTTCTGTTTTTCGAAGCAAGCATGTCCAGATGTATACAGTAGTATCTACACTCTCGTGCTCGCTAGCAGGCTAATTAGTCTAGTAGACACAGCGTCTACATTTTCTTAGCATAAACTTACCTGGCTAACTATGTACGCCACGTCTGGAGATTTGTTTAAAGACACATAGGGCTCTTATTCTGTATCATCTTGTAATCATACTTGAGGACATCTTAGCAAGATCTGCTGGTAAGAGCTGGGAGGGAACAGCAGGGCTCTACAGTGAGACCATTTCAGTCGCATTTGCGACTGAAAACTACTGCGTGCGACTATCTTATTCTACTTGTTTTTATTCTGTTGTTTTAATTAGAAATGTTAAAAAGCTTATAAATATATTTTTTGATTTTGACATAAAATATGACATACTTTTAATAAAGTTAGAAAAATGCCATTACAAAGGTAAAAACACAATTCCCTGTAAATCACTTTAAGGAGTCAACTATCACCTCGTAATGGGAAGGTTAATTTTTTTTATCAGAATTTTTGATTACTGATTAGAAGGTGCTCCTAAATTTTTGACCGTGCTTCTACATTTTTTAAATTAGGAGCACAAGTGCTCCTAAAAAGAAAAGTATCCGTAGAGCCCTGAACAGCTGTACTGAGTTTCAGGCTTTACTTTCGAGCCAAGTTGTTAGCGTTATCTGCACTGGGATCTGGAGACCAGAGGTGGAGGTGAACCTGATGTCCGGCCCAGGCTCAAACAATGGGCCACGTGCGCATGGATTTGTCACAGCGAGAACAAACCAGCTGCTGGAGGAGAGCATGTGGGGAAGGTTATAACAGATCAAGTGTGCAGCGTTTGCTGTGTAACAATAACAACGAAAGTTTGCCATTAGGTTTTATTAGCGTTGTAGTGTGGAGGATTACGTGTTGACAGTTAGCCATTCCCTTATAGGCT
Source organism: Sinocyclocheilus anshuiensis (assembly GCF_001515605.1). Lineage (NCBI taxonomy): Eukaryota > Metazoa > Chordata > Actinopteri > Cypriniformes > Cyprinidae > Sinocyclocheilus > Sinocyclocheilus anshuiensis. The sequence continues at coordinate 1,036,961 of NW_015552590.1, read as the reverse complement.
TAAGGATATCTGGCTCTCATTTGCTTATAAAATATGTGTGTTTGAGAACAATTAAGGGCATATGTGTATGCTAATGCTATGGAGATTTTAAAAACGACTTAATTTTATTCTCATAAATTCATCATGTTTGTTGAATTACATCAGTTATTGCATGCATTTCTGAGAGATGATTTTAAACTAGGCATTTCTCCTCATGTGTCTAGACAATAGGTCTAAATTAGTGTTTCCTCTTACCCAAAGGATCCTCTAAAATGACTGTCTGCTGAGCCATCAAACAATCCGGCTTCCTGGAGGGGTTGCGAGACTAGAACATTAAAAAGGGTAAAATAGAATGGTTTAGCGTTCAGGGGGTTTGTAGCCATAATTGGTAGGTAGAGTTAAGGAGCCTCAACTAGATGATGGAGGAAGGTTTGTAATTTGGCCCTGTACCACAATCCAACCCCCAACCCAGTACAAAGCTTTTATGGGGAAAATGAGAGGTGGCTTTAGAAAATGCACATGCAAGATGATGATATTTTGTGTTTTCGTTCTACATTCAAGCATTTTCTAATATATTGGGGTACTATACAGTTGGTTATCAAAGGCGTAAATACAAGGCATCCGAGCTGCAAGTTCACAATTTATAGTTCACTGAAAAATTTGAATTATGTCATTATTTACTCACCTTCATGTCGTTCAAAACTTGTATAAATGTATTTCTTGTGTTCTGCTGTTGAGCTCCAAAAAAGAAAAAGAAAAGAAAAAAGAAACAGCATAAACATAGTCCATATGATTTGTGTGTTATGTTTCAGATCTTCTGAAGTTGTATAAGTTGTGTGAGAAACAGACAGTCATTTAAGTCATTATTCACTGATAAATTTGAACAGTAAGTTGAACTCACATTTGTCTAAAAAAGTCAAATTTGTTAACGAATCAGTTCAATTTGTGAATGAATCATTCAGATTTGTGAATGGGATCAATGGTTCATTATAAAGAATCTCTTCAAAAGTACTGGTTCTTGACTCACTAAATAAATGATTTGTTTGCTTTGTTTAGTTAACAGTGAATAAACATTGACTGAATTTGAATATTTAGATTCTACTGGATTATTTAGATTCTAGATTCCTATTCCTTTAACAACTTTAACGATCACTCAGAAAAAATAGGCCTACTAGATTTTGTCTGTTCGTCAAGGGATCGTAAAACTTGGGACAACTTAAAAAATAAAGTGCACAAGTCATATGAATTGTGTTTTTGTTGTTGTTTTCTTGGTTATTTCGGAACTTAACAGTTTGTGGAAAAGATCTCCAATTCTTACCTCAAGATGGTTGCAGCAGTTAGTAAACAGTGACTGAATTCGAATTTTTGGGTGACCTGTTCCTTTAATACCAATAACCTTCAGCTCTTCAACAAGACATGGCTCAGGAAAACCTTTTCGATTTTGCACCAGACTGCGACAAAATCAACGTAGCGCAGCTGACTACAGTGCTAAATCAAGTGCTGTCCGCCTCAAGCTCCTCTAGGTCTGTGAAAGATTTGAGAACATGTGGCGGTTGTCCTCGTTTTATTGAATTAGTGCCGATAGTAAATTAAAAACAATTTGAGCCATACGCTGTTGTTTGATTAGTGCTTGTTTGCCATAAATCGAAGAACGATAACTTTAATTGCTTTGCTTTCCTGCCTGCCAATGTAAAATAACGTTTCACTGAGCGTTTTCTCATATGTGCATTATCATATCACAATTTCAGCAATATTGAGGTATGAAACTGGAACATAAACATTGAGTCGTGTGTTTGGAGTCCCACAGGGCAGCGCAACATTCGTCATCAATGACCCTTAAGTTGTAAAGTTCAATACTATTGGCAGGCAGCTCCGTCTGCCCGAAAAGGCTCACAATATTACGCCCTCATTCCCTCCGAGCTTTCTGCGTTTTGTCTCCATTGTTTTCTTCACTTGATGGTTATTGCAAGAGATAGCATCGACATCTGCTTTTCGAGTGTTTTCTTTTTCTGCATCCATTTGGTCTCTTCGATACAGTCCTGACCTCTCACTCGATGTCACAGGGTGAACGTTGACTCCGGTTATGAATTATGCCGGTATCTCTCTCTGGTCACTTAAATCAACTTTTATCAAGGTTGGACACTGACAGGAATTCCATTGGAATTAGTTTGTCGGCGAAAAAAGAGCAATAACAAGCAGAGACTTTGAGGTGTCAGCAGTCCATCTGTGTGCTGTCCAAGTATAGGCCTAACTGAAATAGAAGAAATGTTGTTGTATCAAATTTTATTTATAAATAAATAATAATTGTATTATTGTAATTATATGTTGATATTTATTGGTTATCAGTTAATAATACATTTATAAATAAATGTAAATTTAATAAAGTACATGTAGTAATTTATAACAGAGTAACATTTATTGTTTTTAATAATTACTTTATTTTATAATAACTTAGAAATTTATTATTACTTTTATAAATGTATTTAGAAATGTATCTATAACAAAATTACATTCATTATTTTTTTATAATTATTTATTGCTTTATTTTATGATAATAAATGCATCGAATATTTATCAGTAAATAATACATTTATAAATAAATGTATTTATAAATGTTGCTATAACAAAATAATGCGTTTATCATTTTTAATAATTATTTACCATTTCTTATATTAAATATATTGATTATTTATCAGTAAATATGTATATAAATAAATGTATTTATACATTTTTATCCATATTTTTAATAAATATGTATTACTTTATATTACAATTAATAAATATAGATTTTTTTATCAGTAAATACATTAATACATAAATGTATTAATATGCTTAGTTGTCTATAACAGTAACACCTTTTATTTTTTAATAGTTATTATTACTTTATTTTATAATAAATTAATAAATGCATTTATTTAACTAATGAAATGATACCTTTATTATGTATATATATATATATATATATATATATATATATATATATACACACACATGCATGTTTATATTTCAGAAAAATGTTGTTTATATATTAAATATATTTATAATATAAATTATATGAATATAAATATAGACATGTAAATACATGTAAATATTTTCAAAATATATACAGTATGTGTGTAGTTAAATATACATAATAAATATACACAGAACACACATATTTTATGCAAACAAACACTTATTTTGTATGCGATTAATCGCGATTAATCGTTTGACAGCACTAATAAAAATGCATTTATTATTATCAGTAAACTTTATTTTTATAATGGTAAATTTACTTTTATTTTTACTTTTATTTAATTATTAATAAATATTGTTTTTTTGCAAGGTCAGAAATTGTTCTTGTAAGCCATTATACATAACACATCTTTTCAGTTTCATTTAAACTTCTGATGTAAAGCTTTTGCTAATTCTTAATGCATCAAATTGGCTTGTTGAGCAGTATGCTATTCAAACAAGCCTAAAATCAGACTGTGGCACCTCGAGTCTGATGTGGATCCTGCTCTGAGGCCCTTCTGTGTTTCATTGAGGCTCGTATCTCAGTTAAAGCACTTTCATTATGTCTGTGGGTTGGAGCTCTGTGTTTAGCCCATGTGGCCCGTACAGGCAGCACGCTCATGATTACAGACCATGTTGGGTGATGAGTTTTGTGGGCTCATCGGGGGTTAAGTTTGATCCTTGATTTGCAATAGTGGGACAGTACAAGTCCCTCCTTCAACACCAGGAGAATAGCATGCTAAAAAAGTCAGCAATACTTAATGTATAACAATATTTGATTGATTTTTACAGCAGTTGTGAAAGTAACAAACAGCTTGGGTTGTACAAATTAAAGCACATATGCACTTCTCTCTACTTTTTGACTGCTAAGAAAAAAATGCTTGGGTGCTAAAATGAAAATCTATGGAAGCCCGTTTGCGAGTTTGTATCACGCAATTCTGAGAAAAAAAGTCAGAATTGTGAGATAAAAAGTCGCAATTACCTCTTTTATTTTTTGTTCAGTGGCGGAAACGGCCTTCCATAGAAAACTGACAGCTTCAAATGGGAATTTCCATTGTAACATTCTAGACAGTTATAATTTAGTAATAACTGAAATAATTGCATCCTCCCAACCTGCCTTCAGCTCTTTGATGTATTTAATTGAATTGAAAATTAAGACGCCACAAACTGTACTAGCCAAAAGCTAACCTGTGCACTAAATCTTAAAGATAAGACGAGCACAATATAAGACAAACAAGAGTTACATCAGCATAGCAGCTGAACCTTGTGTTAGATAACATCAATATGTTCTCATCAGAACCATATGCGACATCATTCCAGTGTCACAGATCCAGAGAATCCACCCTGTTCGCCACGGCAACGCTAATTTATGACTAGCGTCTAATTAAGGTGCAGCGTCTGGGGTTTTGTGGATACTGGCCCAGGGGAGGTTTAGTGCATGGAAAAACCTCAAATAACAACACTAAAATAAAGCATCACAAATTATGCAATTAATACATATTTATATATTACAACAGTAATTTATGACTAGATTCTAATTAAGGTGCAGTGTCTGAGGTTTTATAAAAACTGACTCATAAGACATGTAACAAAATAGTAGATAAACAGTTTAAAAGAAGTCCATCCAAATAATTAAAATCAATAAAATAGAAATTAAAATTAAGAGTGAAAAATTGAAGGGGGTCTGAATACTTTCCGTACCCACTGTATATTGTAAATAATGTTTGGTAATAGTAACATAGTAATTATCGATCTATCTCTCTACCGCTCTATCTGTCTATCTATCTATCTATCTATCTATCTACAGTATCTATGTAATATAGTAATTGTATAATATATACAGTAATAGAGAGAGAGACAATATATACATATATACAGATTATAATTATGTAGTTAACCTTACAGTATATTATCATTACATAGTTAATCTTATGTAATGTAGTATATATATATATATACACACTACCGCTCAAAAGTTTGGGATCAGCAAGACTTGTAATATTTTTTAAAGAAGTCTCTTATGCTCATCGAGGCTGCATTTATTTGATCAAAAATACAGAAAAAAACAGTAATCTTGCAAAATGTTATTACAATATAAAATAATGGTTTCTATTTTAATATACTTTAAAATATAATTTATTTCTGTGATGCAAAGCTGAATTTCCATCAGCCATTACTCCAGTATAAAGTCTCACATGATCCTTCCGAAACCATTCTAATATGCTGATTTATTATTAGAATTATCTTTTTTGTAGTTTGTAGTCATTGATCTATAATAGAGTCATTATAGAGTCATTATAGACAGTGTGTTTGTAGTGCTTTATGGAATCTTAAGGTTTAAAGTTGCCTTGGTAACAGTGAATATATTTTACATGCCACAAATGATCATGACCTTTATTCAGAGCAACTTCATTGTGTTCAGTTTAAACACTTTTTAAAAACGTTTAATTCACAAACTTCAGTTTTGAGATGACCCCCACAACCCCCATAAATAATGTTATAGTAAGTTTGACATATTCACATACACAGCCAGTCAAATATTTGTCTTATGTGTCCACACAGTATATACCTGTGTTTATTGCTCTTTAATGACTATTTAATGTATTGTAAGCAGCTAAATAACCTGCCACATTGCAAAATAACTCTCATTCATGTAACTTATTAAATATTTGTTTGATGCTTTGGACACGCCATGCTGATCTGTGATTATACCTTGTGGTGCAGTTTTGGTACACTCGGTTTATGAGGGTGTAATTAACAAGGTGATTATGTGGTTTTCCATGTTTCATGTTTGTTAATCTCGTGTGCGTTCAGAGCACACGTCCACGCGCAATTAAGGCATATGGCTGGTAGAAGTTGCTTGTGACATGAGACTGAACATACATAATGGACAAGGGTTAAAATAAATGGCAGCAAGGAAGACAAGTCACTGACCACGGGTGAATAAAAGAAAAAGAAAGACGCGACTGAAACGTAAAACACGTGAGTGCATGAAAAGTCATGCTTCGGTTCAGACACAACTAATCCTACAGCCAACAGCGCCTCCTGCTGGTATTGATCTGTGTTGCAATATGATTTTTAGGCCATATAGAAAACATCATCTGTGTTTTTCTGTGCCATTATACTTTGATTGTACATCAAATTACAATAATTACAAAAACGTTTATGATTGAAATTAAATAACAGCAGGAATTCTGTAAATACATATCATATCATATTATTTGCCTATGTTAATAATATAAATTCTATTTACATGCTAATGTATAAAAAGCTACCGAAGACCTTTCATTATTTTTAAGGCATCAACATATTTTTCTTCATATATACTCCATATATATTCTTCTTGATCTAACTAAAGCAATCGACACCATTTCCCATACAATTCTATTAGATAGATTGCAGTCCATTGGAATCGTAGGTACTTCTCTGGCTTGGTTCACATCTTATCTCTCGGGTCGTACTCAATTTGTTCAAGTAGGTCACTTTAAATCTAAGTCATCACATATTACTACAGGTGTCCCACAGGGTTCAGTTTTGGGCCCTTTATTATTTATTATTTATCTACTGCCCCTTGGAAACATTTTCAGGTAATATGGTATACATTTTCATTGTTACGCGGATGACACCCAGCTCTATCTGTCCTCAAGACCTACTTCTAAACTTCCTCCATCTTCTCTTTGTAACTGTTTGTCTGAAGTTAATGCATGGTTTTCAAGCAATTTTCTTAAACTTAACTGTAGTAAAACAGAAATACTTCTTGTTGGTACAAAAAATAATTTGTCAAATACCAGTGATTTTTCTATGTGTATAGATGGTTCTATAATCACTTCCTCAACACAGGTAAAGAGCTTGGGATCTTTTGAAGCACATAATAAGTTTACTCGGATGGCTTATTATCATATACGCAATATTAATTGCCTCAGCCCAGCCCTCTCAACGAGAAGCACTGCAGTTATGGTCCATGCTCTTGTCACTTCTCGAATTCACTATTGTAATGCTATTTTTTTCGGTCTTCCAGTTAAAAATGCGGAAAACCGGCTAATTCCGGTCCCTGGCCGGTCGATCGGTGCCTTTAAAATATAATTTATTTCTGTGATGCAAAGCTGAATTTCCATCAGCCATTACTCCAGTATAAAGTCTCACATGATCCTTCCGAAACCATTCTAATATGCTGATTTATTATTAGAATTATCAGTGTTGGCAACAGTTGTGCTGCCAAATATTTTACACATTATACAATTTTTGGAAACCGATACTTTTTCAGAATATATATATAACATGCTACAGAAATGATTATAAATATAAATAGAAAGTGATTTTTTGATTATTAATTAATTTTATTAACAAACGGCATATTTGAAGTCTAAACAACTACATTCTCGCCTAAAAAAACTACATTCCGTGACACAAAAACAGTATTATTTTTAAAATTATAATGGATTTGGGCATCTGCCATGACACACGCTGTGAGAAATACCATAAGCGGATAGATATAAAAGGTGAAACAGTTGGAGTTCCATTCACTATTGTAATGCTATTTTTTTCGGTCTTCCAGTTAAAAATGCGGAAAACCGGCTAATTCCGGTCCCTGGCCGGTCGATCGGTGCATCTCTACTGAGAATATACGTGGACAAACATTACATTCTATTTTAATCCTGAATCCTAGCTATATAAGTGTAATAATAAGTAAAATCAAAACATACAAATAAAGGTCCATGATTCTGCATTAGAAGTGAAAGACACAGCAGATAAAGAGAAGTCCTCCAAATCTGAAGTAATCAGCTGGATCCTTGGTACATCTGGGGGTTAAAAAAAGAAGAAAAAAAAAGACAGATTTATTGAAAAGTCCTTAATAAGGAGGATTTCATTTATGTACCTTTTCTTTAAACAACATTTGAAATTATGAGACATTCTAATTTAATGATCTAGTTGTGACCTAATGACTAGAGAGTCAGACTTGTAACCTGAAGGTCATGGGTTTGAGTCTCAGTACTGGCAGGAAATGTAGATGAGTGAATGAACAGCGCTCTCTTCCACCCTCACTACCCACAACTGAGGTGCACTTGACCAAGGCACGCAACCCCCACGGGCCCCACAGCAAAAATGGCTGCCCACTGCTCTGGGTGTGTGTACTCTACTTTGAGATGGTAGTTATAAGGAATATGAGTATTCACAACAAAGAACACCTTTTTCCAGATGTATCATAGCAAAGTAAACAAATTTTGTACCCAGAAAAATGCCGATTAGTACACCAAAAATTAAAAACAAGTAATATTTTTATTAATTGCTAATATACTAATACCTGTTTATTTATAACTAATATAATTATTAATCGGTTTACACTGTTTTTCTATCACAAGTGGGTGAAATGTCTAACAAATGTACTTGATGATTTCATTAAATTACTCAAGATATCATACTTATCCACCTCCTTTCCTAAACGCAGAATTAAGCCTATGGGCGAGACTTCCGGTTCATTAGCCGCTATCGGGAAATAACGAGAAGAATAACAATGTGCAGTAAACGGTAAAACTGTTTGCATTACAAACCAGTGTGTGTTCATAATTAAGATAATACACTATAATAATATGGTAAGACACACCAATTTGCAATATCAAGCAGCAAAAAAACAAGCGGTTCTGTACAGCTAAAAATAGCTGGAAGCAAATGAGACCGAAAGCAAGACGCTTAAAATGTACAAATAGCCACGCCCATTTTTATGTGAAGAATAAGGTGGATAGGATGAAAATTCTGTCATCATTTACTCACCCATGTATTTTTCCAACCTGCATAACTGACTTTCTTCTGTGGAACACAAAAGATGATTAAAAAAGACATGAGGGTGAGGGTGTATTCACACCTGGGCCTGGTTGCATAAACTGTTTAGACTAGCTTAAAAAGTTAGTCATCTAATTTTTTTTTCTTCAAGGCTGGTCATAACTTTTTTAATTCAGTTATGAAAAGGTAGATTGTTCTTATTTGTATTGGAAAACGAAGACTGGTTACCCCTTGGCAACTGCTAGTTGGTCAAACTAGTTCTTAAGACACAGTCAACATGGTGGCTAAGTTTATGCAACTGGCCCATGTCTTGTTTGGTTCGATTGAATTGAACTCAAGTTTGTTTCCCCCCTTGGTGCGGATCTTTTGGGCAGGTGTGAACACTGTAATCGCACTCTGGTGCGGACCAAACAACCGTACAGAGACCCAGCTGAAGAGGTGGTCTTGGTCTGCTTCCAAACAAACTCTGGTACGGTTGAATGGATGAACCAATGAATGGATGACCTTAAGCACACATGTGGTTTTGTTTACAGTTTCTGGTTCACTTGCAAAAAGGGCAGTGTGAAAGCGAATCGCACCAAACAAAAAAATAAATAAATCAACATTGTATTTGGTCCGGACCAAAGCAAGTGAACTAGCGGACTTTCCTAGTGTGAATACACCCTGAGAAAATGATGAGGGAGGTTTTATTTTGAGTGAGCTAAACTCGAGAAATAAATTGGAATCTGAGTGGTGCCTTGGTGCAGAGTTTGCCTGCTTTGTCTGTGTCCGCATTTCCGCACATATAACGGCACATGATCATTTAAAGTATTAATGTTAGTATGACATGAATACTCACTTTTACAGAAGATCATGTGGCAGAAGATTTTCAATCCCAAAACCTCTGGACCATGAGGGGGAAACACACACTCACACACACACAAACAAACAAGCATAAATGAATATGAACAGGTTTAATAAAACAATATTAATTGTTGACGTACTGACAGAGACATGGGCTTACAAAAATTTAGCCTACTCACCAGCTTTATACAAAAACTGCATAGTAGATCCAAAAGCGTGGTTTGCATAGTATTCTTCAGAGTCCAAGAATGGTGGCTTCATGTCTTTTCTGTTGAACGAGTGTGCATGCCAGTTTTTCATATTCCACAGTGAGACATTTTATTTTACAGTAACATCACAATATAATTATTTTATTTCATTTTGTTATTAAAAATAAGATCAGCAAAAGGCGGCCTTCTGTACTCATATTAACTCATATTAATATCATGCATGTCCCGCTATTTATTCTTCATTCAGGAACGTTTCTCTATTAAAACATCAATAACTTGTAGTACTGTGCTAAGCGGATTACATTCCGCGATATATAAAAAAAACAATAAAAAACTCGAATGAGTCATTTTATATCATGAGCCCTATATCCTGAAAGTATTAAAACATAATAACAAAACACAGTAACAGATTATGTCATTGCGATTAGCATATTTTAAGAGTGACAGTAGAAAAATTATAAAAGGTATTTACTTTCTGCCGTTTGCAATATGTGTCCGTAAGTCATGTGTAAGACGGACTAAAACTAGCTGCAGCAGCAAGCTACATTTTCACAAATGGTTTCCCACCAGTGTACTGATCAGGCTCTGGCCTGCTTAGCTTTAGTGAGGAACCAAACTCAGCCTACTGCATGCCACAGCTGCATTCGTAGCCTGCGCCTTAATAAAGCTGCTCTAATAGAGGGGTACACTCTGCTTCAAAAGGTTCTTCAAGCGATGCCATAGAAGAACCATTTTTAAGAGTGTAGCGCATCCTGACAAGCTCAATGCGGCCATCAGGATGCGCTACCAGCTTAAACAATGAGGTCAAATTCATGATTAAGGTCGGGAATTAATGACAACAGAATGTCAGGAGGCCAGTTTAATTCCTCATCGGAACGACGCTCCTTTTTACAGGTGCCGGTGTAACGCTTTATCAAAAGGTTGCTTCTTTTTATATTCTGAAGACTGATTCCTCATACTAAGACTTTTGCATCCATACAAGTCAGGGAATGAGCACCCCCTGCTGGCCAGACTAAAACTAGCTTCAGCAGCAAGCTAGTTTTTCACAACTGCCTACCAGCCATCACAATGTGCTACCAGCTTCAAAAAGAAAACAAAGTCAAATTCGTAACTGAGGTGGGGAATTCATGGCAACAGAATGTCAGGAGGCCAGTTTGATGCCTCATCTGAAGACTGCTCCTTTTCACAGTCTAAAGTCAGCGCCATTACACAAGGACTTTTGCACCGATTCAATACAGGGAATGATCACCCCCTGCTGGCTGGACTAAAACTAGCTGCAGCAGCAAGCTACATTTTCACAAATGGTCTCCCATCAGTGTATTGACCAGGCTCTGGCCTGCTTAGCTTTAATGAGGGACCAGACTCTGCCTACTGCATGCCACAGCTGTTTTGTAGTCTGTGCCTCAAAACAAGCTGCACTAATAGAGGGGTAGCGCATCCTGACAAGCTCAATACAGCCATCAGGATGCACTATTAGCTTAAACAATGAGGTCAAATTCATGATTAACAACAGAACCGCCACAGGGTAAATTTTACCCGTAGCTGTTTTTCAAATGTACATAACAGATTTTCAATAAAACATTCAAGTCTCCCAGTCACTGACTTTTACTAAAATTGTGTAATTTACAATCCCCTGTTTTTAAAAATTGTTTAGATAAAACCAGATAAAAAAACAGAGCATTTATACCTATAAGCGCCAGCGGGTCAAATTTACTCACCTATATAATGCCTGTATTTTCACGCTGTCATTTTCATGCCGCTTATGTTTTAATATTGTACATTGCTAGGCAACGCCTTTCACTCACTGAATTAGTGGTTATCGGTTTCATAAATAAAGACAAAATGAGTAAAAGAAGGCGATTTATGGATGCTGAAGTGGTATAAGAAGCACTAAATGCCATGAGCGATGGAAAGTCTGGTGGGGAGGTAAGTGATGCGTCCTGTCGGCTCAGCATCTGACGGCGATCAATATACATCATATTTAGATGTTTTATCCTAATGTTACTCGTAATTGTTCAAAATTTGGATTAATTATTTAATTTTTGTTTTGCCATTTCAATCGTTTATTGTTGGCTTCTGTGTTGCTGTTTATTCTAGTCTGCCTGTTTCCTGAAGAAAACAAATCTGATCTGATGTAATGAATAAAACAATTTTTTGATTACCCGAAGTTTATTGGTGTTGTTCTCTTATTCAAATTATAAATGATATAACTAAACAAATTAATAATTAATTAGGTGAAGCTGTGCGCTTGAATTGGTCATTGCATCATCCTCTGCAATGTGGTGAATTATTATTGCTCATTATTGTCTATAGGCTATTTTAGTCATTTAAATAACATATAGGTTATCTTAATATATTGATTAATGACATAGTATTATAATATTACACCACCCAAATATATATTTACTTCCTTCTAATTCTTGTTGTCAGTGCAGGCTTGTTTAGCTTAATATTGACCATTATGAAAAGTGACTAGTGTGCGTAAAAAAGCCTTGAATATAAAACAACAGGACAAAAATATAGTTGATGACTAGACATAATCATTTCATGACTCTAGACACTTCTTTGTGAAGACAGTAGCATAATACAGTGAAATAATATGTTCTTTAGCCATATAAAAACAGATGTCATTTGCGTGGGTAAAATTTACCCGCTGGCGGTTTTAGGTAGGCCTATACAGCAACCCCTGGCAGTTCTAGTGTTAAGGTGGGGAATTAATGACAACAGAATGTCAGGAGGGCAGTTTAATGGCTCATCTGAATGACGCTCATTTTTACAGGTGCCGGTCTAACGCTTTATCAAAAGGTTGCTTCTTTTTAAATTCTGAAATCTGATTCCTTATACTAAGACTTTTGCACCCATACAAGTCAGATAATGAGCACCCCCTGCTGGTCGGACTAAAACTAGCTCCAACAGCAAGATAGTTTTTCATAATGGCCTGCAGCCATCACAATGTGCTACCACACTGCAAAAAATCCAGTGTGAAATTAACTCTCCTGGGAGTACATGTGAGACCACACTCAAGAGTGTGAAAGTGTTAAAATAAGAGTGTTAAATTAACACTGAAGCGGAGTTAAAGTTAATGAGATAATTAGGTGACTAATTAAGTGATGATTGACAATTATTGAAGACACCTGATGTTAACGAGCAGAATCACCAAAGGAGAAAATCAACATTTTTATGCCTTAAAAAATCGAAATTATGACTGTCAAAATTATGACTTAAAAAGTCGAAATTATGACATACTTGTCATAATTATGACTTAGTCAAAATGATTACTTACAAAGTCGAAATTATGAGATAAAAAGTCGAAATTATGACATAAGTTATAATTACGAGATAAAAAGTCGAAATGATGACTTACTAAGTCAAAAGTATGACTTAAAAAGTCGAAATTATGACTTAAGTCATAATTATGACTTAAAAAGTCGAAATTATGACTTAAAAAGTCGAAATTATGACTTTAAAAAGTCACAATTATGAGATAAAAAGTCAACTTTACAAGTTGATATTGACTTAATGACTTCATAAACATATTGGTCACAGGACAGGTCTATAATGATAAACGGGACATTCTGAAACGAGTTAATTTTTCGGGAACCTAGTTCAATACACACCTTATTATTAAAGCTATACCATTTACAGATAAGCAGAATACGCTATAGACCAGAATATGAACGCAACGCGCTTGTTGCGAGTTGCACATTATAAGTATTTTCTTGGGGTAGAACGTGAAAGAAAGAAAGAAAGAAAGAAAGAACACTGAAAAAATGTAATAAAAAAAAAAAATTAGGTCACTTGCACTAAACTATATGTTCTATGTCTATGAAAAATATTTTATAAAACCTGACACAAAGTATATTTTTCTTGTTGAAGAAATTTATTTAAATTCTATTTTTGGTCTAAAAAAAGAGATACAGATTTAATCAAAACAACAATTCTCATTTAAGAAATAATATTACAAATTATTTATAATTACTACAACTGACTTTCAGTCACAGCCTTAGATGAAATCAACTGAAATAAAAGACATTAAATCTCTCAAGATCTCAGCAGAGGAGGATTAAACAACTACACAAACAGCATTACCAGCTTCACTTATTACTAACCAGGGGTGCGTTTCCCAAAAGCAACTATGGTCGCAAGTTCTGTCGTTACCAACAGAGTTCAATGGAACTTGCGGCCATAGTTGGCTAATGATGATTTTGGGAAACGCACCCCAGTTTGACTTTATTTGTCATACAGAAGTTCTTACTGAGAATTAACAGAGGTTTATTTTCATAGTTTTGGTGAATTCCATTTGAAGTTTACCATTTTGGTGAATAGTTGGTCTTAGATTTAGTTGGTCAGTTGGTCGTTGACTTTATAACATTGTTTTTTTTTCTTGCTGCTGCAATTTTGTGTTTAGAAAGCACATTATTATAGCAACGAAAACTACGTGAAAATGTGATCAGGTAATGTTGGCTGCTTGATACTGACAAATTCATCATGTAGTGGCTTGATGCACTGATTGTTACATTGTTGACTATAGTAGCTCATTGTTTCTACAGACTGTGTTTTTGACCGTGTGAACAAATTTATTTTGTGCACAAAAAATTAATTTATGGCACACATATGAATCTCAACAATGGTGACAATCAACAAAATATTCAGATAAACAGATTTTTGAACATCACAAAACAAGCTACTAAAAAGTCACAACACAAATGGCAAAAATTAAAGCAAATAGTAAGAATAAAAGAAAATATTAAGACAATTCAGGTGCATAATTTATTCTTGTTGCAATGCATTCTGGGAGCCATGGATGAGTTTTAATTGGTGCTCCCAGAATGCACTGCAGCAAGAAGCTTTTTGTTTATTGTCACCATTGTTGAGATTCATATGCTGATTCTTGATGAACGTGTTTAAACAGAACAAATGTTCAAAATGTCTTGTGTGTAAATTATTAAAATGCAACAAATTAAGACTAAAACATTACTTTTATCAACAATATAAGATTAATTTTACAATCACATAACAGATTTACACTCTGAATGAAATCAGTGTATCATTACATGACAACTATCATTATTGATAACCAGTCAATAGCACCTGGTCATGTTTTCTTTTGGCTTTTTTGACATAAATTAGTTGTTAACACAGAGTTACAGCAACCAGAGAAAAACTAATATTATAAAGTTAAGGGTCAAGAGCCTAACTAAAGCAAACACTGACCACATTAATGGTGACTTCAAACAAGTGTAATGTTTTGCAAAAAGGGTGAAGCAGACATTGTGTGTAATGTTGTGCAAATCTGTGGAGGTGTTTTGCTCATTGGAGTAGAATTTTGCAAATTGTGTGGACATTTTTATTTTAGTGTGTAAACAATCATAAAAAACTGTAATAACTTTTTTAGACATATGAGAGAAATGAAGTCAAACTGGTTAGTAATAAGTGAAGCTGGTAATGCTGTTTGTGGAGTTGTTTAATCCTCCTCTGCTGAGATCTTGAGAGATTTAATGTCTTTTATTTCAGTTGATTTCAAGGCTTTCATATAAGTTGTAATTATAAATGATTTGTAATATTTCTTAAATGAGAATTTTTGTTTTAAATCTTTATATTTTTGTTTAGATCAAAACTATAATTTTAATTAATTGACTTTCTTCAACAAGAAAAATATACTTTGTGCCAGGTTTATACAATAGTTTTCATAGACATAGAAAATATAGCTTAGTGCAAGTTATTTATTTTTCATTGGCTCAAGTTATAAAATATAGATGTGAAACATTACCCTCATTTTTTTTTTATTGGATGAATGAAAAATGTTTTTCAGTGAAATAAATAAATAAAGTGTGTGTGTGTACAGGCAAGCAGATGTGGCCAGAATATGAACGCATCACATGCAAAGTCTCCCGTTAAGCATTTATTCTTTATAACAGTTTTATAACAGTTTATGTATATGTATGTGTATATGTATATGTATATATGTATGTGTATATGCATATGTATATATATGTATGTATATGTATGTATATATATGTGTATGTATATATATATGTATGTGTATGTGTGTGTGTGTGTGTGTGTGTGTGTACAGGCAAGCAGATGTGGCCAGAATATGAATGCATCACATGCAAAGCAAATATTGCAAATGCAAATATTCTTTATAACACTTTTCTATAGGAGGAAAGCGCTTAAATTCAGCGCCTTGCGTTCATACGATCATCCGCTCGCCTGTACATAGTTTATATTTTTAATAAACTGAATACTACATGTGTTTTTTTTATATCACCGTCTCCTTCCACAAAGCCACGTAAGCGTTTTCCCACTGATTTCTCGAGAACTTTTTCATTAAAAAGATTTGTTCGGATTAATTCACTCATATATTAAGTGACCATTTTTGCTGATTAGGCCTACATCTTTATGCCAGTAGGTGGTGACAAATTAATATCTTTTATGTTTTTTGAGTGAGTTATTGAATCACTGAATCATTTTAGGCCTTCAATTGGACAGATGTGCAGATGTGACAGGATTAAAGTTCAATTTGCTCAGTATTTTTGATCATTTCTACATGCTTGAAATTGAATTTAAATATTTTCAAAATGCATCCCTTTTTAATTTGAACACAGTCAGACATTCTGCTTTCAGTTTTTTTAGTTTGGGACTTTTGATTAATGTAGGCTATATAAATAATTACAAACATTAATTTGTACTTATACTTTAAAACATTAGATAACATATTTCCCACAAAGTAATCCCAAGGACTAAAATGGCACATGATTTGGTAGTCAGTTCATAAAGGCTAACCTACTACTTTGTCCATTAGTCTTTCTCCTATATAGGCAGGCCTGCTGTAAGAGACATTGTATGGGTCAAAATTATTGATTTTTCTTTTATGCCAAAAATCATTAGGATATTAAGTAAAGATCATGTTCCATGAAGATATTTTGTAAATTTCCTACTGTAAACATATTAAAACTTAATTTTTGATTAGTAATATGCATTGCTAAGAACTTCATGTGGACAACTTTAAAGGCGGTTTTCTCAGTATTTTGATTGTTTTGCACCCTCAGATTCCAGATTTTCAAATAGTTGTGTCTCTGCCAAACATTGTCCTATCCTAACAAACCATACATCAATTGTAAGCTTATTTATTCAGATTTTTAAAAATTGACCCTTATGACTGGTTTTGTGGTCCAGGGTCACATATTAGAATGTGGCGGAAAAAGTCAAGGAAGGAAGTATTTGTTCTGCTTCCTTAAAAATACAATACTGATGAGAGGATTTGATGTTTTAATCGGTGTAGGAGTAATATAATTCCAAAAGATGGCAGTAATGCAACTTCTAGGATGCAAGCTGCCGTTAAAACCTAAAGAAGAAGAAGAAGAAGTTCAGACAGCATGGTGGAAGGTCCGTGGAGGCACAATGGCACATAGTGTACTTCATTCTTTTAAGAGGATAAACTTGCCTGTTGTTAATGCTTATAACGAGCTTTTTGTTAACACTCTACGGATTCAGTCCCGTAGTTATGCTAGTAAGAAACCAGGTAAGGTGTGTTTTGTATTTGCATCCATACAATGTCAACATTACCCTGCAACTTCTGACCTTGTAGGACCAATTTTCAAAACATTAAGAATATATTTGTCTTATAGTATATTATATTTTATTATATAATATATATTTTTTACATTATAAACTATTTTAATAGCTATTTTTGTAAAATATTACAAAATAATGTTTATTTTATATTTGCCTTTCTTAGTTACCAAAGGCAAAGGCAAAGGAATGGTAAAGGAAGTTTTTAAGGGTCCAGAAGTCTGTAAGGATCCAGTGAGACTTTGTACACATGCAGTTGGAGTCAACATCTTCAAACAAGGCGAGGACCCTCTTATTAAACCCAGGGAGGAATATCCAGAATGGTATGATGGTGTATTTTACTTTGTGCCTTTTTAAGTGGGAGAACTTGCACAATTGGTGGCTGACTAAATACTTTTTTGCCCCACTGTATATATGCATTGATTTATGGAAGCTTGTTTCCTCCACGGAATAAGAATATATCTTGCAATTCTGCATTTTTTTCCCTCAGAATTCTGAGATTAGATTTTTCACATCTTACTTTTTTCTTTTTTTTTTTCTAGAATCATACGTTTATATCTCGCAATTCAGATTTTTTTTCTTAGATTGCTGAGTTTATATCTTGCAATTCTAACTTTTCTTTCTTAGAATTCTGAGTTCATGTCTTGCAATTTTGGCTTTTTTCCTCTGAATTCTACATCTTACAATTGTTTTTTTGTTTGTTTGTTTGTTTCCACCAATTAAACATGAAAAAGGCAATTGTGAATTTTTGTCACAAATCAGATTTTGTTCCCCCTCACAATTGCAAGTGTATATCTTACAATTCAGACTTTTCTTCTCTCTACTGTGATAAAGAAAATCTGAATTGTGAGATAAAAAAGGCTTTATGCCTTTACCTGCTTTATTTGTTTTATCCCACAGCAGAAAAAAAATCTTCCATATTCTCAAATTAGCTAGAAAATACTATGCTTGTAAATCAAGTTATATATATATATGTTGTCCTATACCTTCAGGTTGTTTCAGTTGGACCTCGGTCCACCCAAAAAACTCAACGAATTGGAGCCAGACAGTCGGGAATACTGGAAGCTTTTAAGGAAGGAGCATATTTGGAGACATAATAAACTGCATAAAGGCAAAAAGATGTAGAGGGTTTGGACAGAATCATGCGTCTTTGAGAGCAAGACCTGGGTGAACCTTTGTTTTCACAGCAGACATTACCTGAGGCACAGGTTCAGATATGTTTCTCTGCTGAGTGGACCTCAGATATGGAGAAGTTCATCTTTTCCAGTGTAATGAAACAAATCAGTGCTGACAAAAAATAAGCGAACTTTTTCAGTTTTGCTGGTTGTGTTGGTTCTGCTATGTCTGAGGATCAAGTGGTTGTATTTTTGTTGTCATTCTTTGTATTACTGTTAACGTCATTGTGTTATTGTTCTCAATTCTGTCACGAGAAAAATACAATTTCTAATGCAAAATGTCAAAAAGGGTATTTTCTTTTTTGTGTGTTCTTTCTTATAGTCATGAAAAACTTGGAAATGTCAAAAGTGAAATTGTTAAAGAGTCTAATTGTTAACAAGATTAATCTATCTTTATCTGTTTGTCTATCCCCTGTTGAAAAAACCAGCATATGCTGGCATGTGCTGCATATCGTGCTGGCAAAGGACCAGCATAAACCAGCAAAAGGACCAGCATAAACCAGCAAAGGACCAGCTTAAACCAGCAAAGGACCAGCTTAAACCAGCAAAGAACCAGCATAAACCAACAAAGAACCAGCATAAACCAGCAAAGGACCAGCTTAAACCAGCATCCCAGCGTCAAAACATACCAAACCAGCATATGCTGTTTTTTTCAACAGGGTCTATCTGTATATTTTGTCGAAGTTCTGTGAGGTGACGGGTTACATCCCTTCAGCAGGAGTGCCTGGTCTACATGATGATGATGATGATGGCTCGCTGTTATAGGTCGAGAGAAGGTGAAAGTAAAAAGCTCGTGCTGCGCGTGGTGGGATGTGCATGCAAATACATGTTAGAAAGAGGAACTACTGACTGAAAAAGAACTGCTGCGGATGTTTACCATACTGGTTTGTGGATTCTGATAAGCATTGGTCGCAGTAACGGATTCAAAGTGAGTTAAACGGATATTTAGTGTCCGATTGATTGATTATTGGTAAACCGGCTGTGTGCAGTGAGATATTCTTTTTAAATAATAGTATTTGTGCTACGGTCGATTGACAACATACGTTTTAAGAAGCCGGGATAAACTCACTTCCTGGTGTCTAAATTACCGTATAACAGGTAAGTGTACTGTTTGCCGGTTAAATTTAAATATTTAAGAGCTTTTTATTTGACATTTCGTTTTTTTTTTTTTTAATGAAATCGAACAGTATACTGATCTGTGATCTAAATGCAATAATTTATATCGAGCTTTTCTAATCATGTTGTCTGTGTGATATAGAACTAAAACTTGTAATTAATTACCTGTGTGGTTGGCTATTTAAAGTTTCCTAAAGCACTGACAAATGTGTCGTATATAGAAAAATATAGGGTGCATTCGGTTCCGCATTTTCATGTTACTATAGGCTATGTTGGGTTCTTTTAATACAGGAACGAGTCAGCGTTAATATAAAACACGTATTACGATTTTTGGTGGTTATGTGGTGTTTTTAATATGATTAAAAAAATATATCACAATTAAAAGAACCAAAGACTTAAACTACTTCAGTCTGTGTGCACTGAATTTATTTAATACACGAGTTTCACAATTTGAGTTGAATTACTGAAATGAACTTTTCCACGACATTCTAATTTATTGAGATGCACCTGTATTCAAGAATTGTAGCATTTAAATGGGAATTTTTCTTTTTGGACAATTATAGCCTACCACCTAGACATTTTCCTGTTGAAGTCCCCACCAAAAAATACCAATATGGAGTAGTTTTTTTTTTTGTTTTTTTTGTGGTTTTGATATTTATTATGTGATATTGGTTGAGAGGCTAGACATTAATCACATCTTCCCCTTTTGTGATAGGGTTTGGGTAATAACATATTTGTTAGTAAATTCATAGTTCTGTAAATGTTTGGTTTGGGAAGTTGATTTATAGTTTATTTTGAAAAAGCACAGAAATAGAGAACACTGATACCTATAGTAGAAATTACATTAATGCTTCAAAATTTTATTCAACAACTGAAAACTAAATCCTAAACATTGAAAAGCATTCCTGTCTGAAGAAAAATGTAAATAAACCACTTGTCATTTATTTCTCAGATAATCATTTACCAAGTTATGGAGGACAAGAATTTGGGTGTAGAAACCCTGAGCGAGGCAGCGCTGAACAGACTCGGTTACATGTTAGACAATCTAGAGTGTGGTTGGAAACAGCTGGCAAAGGCAGTGGCCGAGCAGCCACAGTTCTACTATAGGTAGGTCTGTTATAGACTGAATTATGTGGAATAACTAACCAATGTTGTGCATGGTTATGACCAGTTCACAATTATAGAATCTACTTCTTTGTAGTGACAAAGAGCTGACTGACTGCTCACTCAAAGTGCTAAGTCCACATGGCAGTCCTGGCCGATACCTGCTTGCCCTTCTTGCAGATAGAGGGTGTACCTTGGCTTTCCTGCTTCAGTGCCTGAAGAAAATCGAGCACAGAGAGGCTGTTGGATTTCTCAATACACATGGTAGCTAAATATATATACAAAATGATGATGATCTAATCTAGAACAGTTCCTCCATCCTCACTGTGGTGTGCCTTTGTGGTTAATGATTTGGTTTGGTAACCCAAAGGCCGAAGAGGGTGAGTCATATCACCCAGGTGTTGTTTGTGTTTTTGGGTAGTGATGGGGCAGATTGATAT
The DNA here is from genome assembly GCF_001515605.1 of Sinocyclocheilus anshuiensis. Classification (NCBI taxonomy): domain Eukaryota; kingdom Metazoa; phylum Chordata; class Actinopteri; order Cypriniformes; family Cyprinidae; genus Sinocyclocheilus; species Sinocyclocheilus anshuiensis. Next base: position 1,015,748 of record NW_015552590.1, on the reverse strand, counting down.
CACACTGCAGCCACAGAGTCAGCGGGTACCAGAGGGAAGTCCCGTGGTTCTGAGCTGCAGAGCAGTCGGACATGTGGAGCTCACCTACCAGTGGTTCAAAGGCAAAGATGAGGTCTGGTGCACTAAATTTGTAACTGAACCTACTGATTTGAAATATTATTCTTAGTCTGGTTCTTTATGGTCTCGGTAGGTGCCGGGAGGCAATGGCCCAGAGCTGGTGCTGAATCCCGTTAGTGCGGCTCAACAGGGCCCCTACATCTGCCGCGTAAGTTCTGGGGACAAGTATGTCTTCTCCAACTGGGCCCATGTACATCGGTCTGGAGGCGCAAGTGCAGGCATGTGAAGATTTCACTTTCAGTCTGAAATGAATCAGATTTCCTTTATCACTGATAAATTACGTCAATTGCAGGTTCCAGCAGTGGCTACTTCCCTTCGTCAGCTAGTAGGTTGTATATAATTCAGCAACCTAGGCCTCAAGCGTTGATGGAGGGAGAAACTCTCTATCTTGAATGTGCTGCTCAGGCCAACCCACCTCCCCAGTTCCAATGGTATCTTAACAAACAGCCAATGCCAAACTGTACTAAAAGCATCTTAAAGGTACTCATGAAAGTCTCACAGTTGAATGCATAAGAGTAATTCATTTGAATTTACTTACTTGGGCATCTGTATGGTCTTGTCCACAGATTCCATGCATAACCACAGCGGATAGAGGTATATATTCTTGCAAGGTTTACAACCTCTATCATGAAGCGTGGAGTGATCAGGTTCAAGTAAACATCGGTAAGTTGTTTGAGATTAAATGATCCATAATTGTTCCCTTAAATACAAGTGAAATAAATCGACCAAAGATTTTTCGTTATAGCATGACCTGTTTTCACTCAGGTCCTGGTTCCTTTTCTGATGTCTCATGGGAAGCACCAAAACTAGGTAAGCAAGATCTGTTTAATTGTATGATTTTAACACATCTACTGATAATTTCTTGTCACTCACATGCACCTTATATTTTACAGGTGCTTCTAATGCGGTTCCAAGGCAAATGGGGGATTGTTCCGGTAAGTGATAAGCAGAAGTGTGGTAGTTACTCTCGGCATTTCATGTAAAGGATCTGATATTTTAATCTTGTCGCTTCACATATTTATAGCCACTGATAAGGTAGCATTGCTTATTGGGAACATGAACTACCTGCATCACCGGCAACTGAGAGCTCCCATGGCAGATGTGCACGAGTTGACAAACCTTCTACGCCAGTTAGACTTTAAAGTCGTCTCTCTGCTAGACCTCAACTGGCAGGAGATGCATAGTGCTGTTACTGAGTTCTTGCTGCTGTTGGATCGAGGTGTTTATGGTTAGTTCCTTGTTGCATAATTTGGATTTCTGTGACTATAGAAAAATATTTTTAAGTTCTAAGCTTCCTAATTGTTTGTTTATTAAATACATTTGGATCATTTCATCCATGTCCACCATTTCAAGGACTGTTGTACTTTGCTGGTCATGGCTATGAAAACTATGGGAACAGTTTCATGGTACCTATCGATGCTCCAGCCTCTTATACCTTCAAGCACTGCCTCTGGGTGCAGGACGTGTTACAGCGCATGCAAGAGCGCCAGACGGAACTTAACGTCTTTCTATTGGACATGTGTCGGAAACGGTGTAGTTGATTCATAAGTGTATCAGTTCTGAAATATTGTGCATACAATTTTACTTGAAACTGACGTCTGTTGTGTTGTTCATTCAGAAACCCAAATGATGAGAGCATCCCACAACCTGGCCCCTTGAGAGTGACCGCAAACATAGTGTTTGGTTATGCAACGTAAGTCTAATGCAATGACAATCATTTTTTGACATCTAGAAATTGTGATTACAATTTTCACATTCTGGATTCAGGTGTGTTGATGCCGAAGCATTTGAAGTAAATAAAGATGATCTCTCTAATGGAATCTTCATGAGCTTCCTTAAGAAAAGACTGATGGAGCCAGAGAAGGTCACGGTCATACTTGACAAAGTAGCAGAAGGTTTGGGGTTAAAGATGTTCGAATCATTGTCGGTATCGACATTTTGTTAGAACTACTTTCCAGCCACAAAATGTGCTACTACTGTTAAGCCACATCTATGCCATAGGCTTCTATCAAAAAACTGATGACACCAAGTATGACCACACAGTTTTACAGAGTCACTGTCCATTTCAGACATGGGAAGGTGTGAAATCACTCGTGGTCGGCAGGCTAGATTCATAAAACTTCTGAATATTCTCCAGTGGAATGTCATCTATCAGCCAATTGTTTCAGAAAAGTTAATGAAGGGAATCTGCTTCTCACTCTTCTCTCCAAACTGTCCACAGTGGATTGATAATATTCAAGTCAGGTGATTTGTCTGGCCAGGGCAGATGTTGAAGTTCATCTTGGTGCTCCAACTGTCCAGGTTTAAGATTACAATACCATCATTTTCACATTTTAAAATGGTTGTCTCTGATTATAACTTTAGCAGTTGCAGCTATTTCATGGATGTTGGCTTTGTGAAGTTCTGTGTGGTTGGTTTTTGTGGAAACATTCTTTAAGGTGACTATTGAGATTTGCTGTCACTTTGCAGCAGTAGTTATGCGTTGTTTGGGCACAGTTCTTCTTAGTGTTCAACGGCCCATATTATTCACCTTCAGTTTGCCCACTGTTCTTCTTTTGCTGAAGATGTCTTGCCATGCTTTGTGTTCGCAGTCATAGTCATAAAAATGGGCTTTTAAGGTTACAGATGCTACTATTAAAGGACCACTCCACTATACGGCAGCAAAGTTCCTTGATTATTACACCGGAATGAGAGTATAGTTCCTAGCCTAACTCTTTCGTCATTTTTGAGCGAGATGCTAACGGTCTAATCCGATTCAATGATCTATGCTAAGCTAAGCTAAAAGTGCTACCGCCAGACGCGGAGATCGGCTGAATGGATTCGAAAACGGTAAAACTCAACTGTTTAACTCTAGGGGAGTTGGAAAATGAGCCTATTTTCAAAAATAGTGGAGTGTTCCTTTAAACAAGCTTCCATGATTTGTTCTTTTTGGAAGTCTGATATGTCACCCGCTTCACAAGCACTTGTACTAAACATTGCTGAACACAAATTAACACTACCTGTAAACTGATTTACAAACTAGAGAATATAGAAGATGAAAAGAGAAATAAAAGGTAATGACAATGTTTGTTTTTTTCACTGTAGCCTACACAAATTTTATTAACACCTATAATAATGGGTGTTCACAATATCTTGTCTAACCCCTGTATATCTAATGTTTTATATGTTATATGATAAGGCATATCTTTTTGCTTTTCCCCACACAGAAAGAGCTCTCCTTTACTGTGTGTCTACACTACAAGTACACTAATCTGGATGAAGAGCTCTTGGAAGAGCAAAGGATCAGTGTAGGCAAACCTTTAGTGTCAAAACTCAACCTACACGAGCCACGACTCTCTCACACCTCCTCCTCTGACCTACAAATGTCCAGTATAATGGAGTCTTCATCTTTCAGTGAAAGCTTCAGAGCTAACCTCCCCGACTTAAGCCTTTCCTCCATCGGATCTGCATCTACATCCTGGTCCTACTATCAGGGACCCATGGAATCACCCACATTCTCTAGTTTAAAGAATGAACCAGAGGAAACCATATGTCCTGAGTTCCTTGAATCCGAAGAACCTCCCGCCATCAAGAGTTTGCCTAGCGCCTCTTCTCAGGAACTCCCATTTAAATTTAGCAACTTACCAAATTCCCTTTAGCAGGAAAGAGTTCAAAGCTGTGCGTCTTGGATGTTACAGTGTAAATGTTACAATATGATTTTGTTATATTCCACCCAGCCTGCCATGTTACAGAAGCTTGTGAATGTAATGTAATTGACCCTTCGCAAAGACCCGCCCCCTTCATTACTGTTGCTATGTCCGACAAGACATGCTGCTCTCATGCCACACATCATGTTGTCACTGAACAATATATTGCAGAGCAAAGAGGAAACTGACAACATGCCGACAGACAAGACAGGACAGGTTACTTTTGATATCAAACAAAGTCTCCGCTTTCAAATTTTGTACATTTTTAAGAAATTCAAACAATAAATAGGCTATTGTTTTGTGGCTCTTTAATGTATCGTGACAGATCGCTGTGGCTCCTCAGTTCAAGCAGCTCGTGAACTAATCATCTCTTCCTCTTTACTAGTTATAGCATGAAATAATAAACATGAATGAACAGCAGAAGGTATCTTGTTTCAAATGCTGGAAGATGTCAATACACACCATTTTTCAAGTTCAAGTCCACAAACGCTAATCTACTCTCCAGTCTGGTGTCGGACTAAAATGTTCCAAAACATAAACTAACCCTATCCCTACCCCTAAACCAAACCCTACCCATAATTTATCCCTAAAATCAGAGGGAAATGATAGTTGAATACCAAGGGTGTACAAACCACCTAAATCTGGTTGTAAGGCTAAAACTGACATTTCCTGTAAACTTATCCCTCAATTCTGATTGGTTGCTTGGAATATTGTTCCAAGATAAACAAGGATGTTAATCCAGGAACATTTTGCACTCACACATTAGTGACCTTGACCGACATGTGTAATTATAAACTACTACTCATAATTTCTTTTACTCACTAAAATACCAAGTAACGTTATTTTCGGGAAGAAAAGCAATATATATCAGGTTCCCGCGCTCCTTTCAAAATGCTCTTAAATAATATATTTTCATCACATCTGCTATGTCTAATTTTATAAATAGCTGACTAAATAGGCTATTTTTCGTATAATATTCTATTTCGATTCCCACCTGAAATGTATTTTACATTTACATTTAGCAGACGCTTTTATCCAAAGCAACTTACAAATGAGGACCATGGAAGCAATCAAAATCAACAAAAGAGCAATGATATGCAAGTGTCTCAGTTAACGTTAGCTAAATGCAGTACACGTAGCAAGGCTTTTAAAAAATTATATAATAAATAAAAAGAAAACCGATAGAATAGAAAAAGAATAGAGCAAGCTAGTGTTAGAGGCATTTTTTTTTTGCTTTTGTTAATTGTATAATAAATAAAAATAAAACAAATAGAATATATAAAGATTAGAAAAGCTAGTGTTAGTTTATTTTTTAAAGAAAACAAGCAGTTAGTAAATGAATAGAGTGCAAGTCTTAAAGGGACAAGTAAAAAAAAAAAAAAAAGAATTAGAATAGAGAGTGCTAGAGTTAGAGGGTCAAATAAAGATGGAAGAGATGTGTTTTTAGCCGATTCTTGAAGATGGCTATAGAACTCAGCTGCTCGGATTGAGTTGGGCAGGTCATTCCACCAGCAATTAAACCATTATCCGCAAAAACCCTCTTGGAATAAATGACACCAAGATGTTCCCGCGCTCATGTCACATCGATGACGTTTGCGCGCATGCGCCTAAAAGCCCCAAGGCAGGCGCATGCGTAGGACTGTAGTGGACTGCGCCATTTTGCTTCGAGCGAGAAACGCTGTTTATCGCGCTCTATCTACAATTTGGTGAGTGTGCGCGGGTTAGAGAGAGACTCGTACTTCCACCGTAACGTTCTCACAACTAGAAAACATGTCAGACTCTTCGACAGCGGATGTGGGGCCTGTGGAGGCGGGGGTGCGTAAATTATCGGAGCTGAGAGTGATTGATTTGAAGGCCGAGCTGAAGCGCCGAAATCTCGACATCAGCGGCAATAAGAGCCTGCTTTCAGAAAGACTCAAAAAGGCAAGTGCAACACCAGATATAAACATCTAATAATTTTGCAACTCTCAACTGTATAAACATGCTTTGCATGCATAAGTTACTGGGGTGGGTGTTTACTGCAGTAACGTCACGTGCTGTTTATAGGCGATTCGTGGTTTTTTTTTTTTTTTTTTGGCTAATAGGATGCATTGGATTATTACTGGTAATTTGTCAAATGCATACGCTTTTATAACTTTCTGTTACGCACAACTCTCAGGCTATTGCAGACATCAAACTAGCTTTGCAGGATGTTTTGCATTCAATGCTTACGTAATATGCAGTGAATGAAGTGTAGGTTGTCGTTGTAGAATAATGATGGATTGTTGTGAAGCTGTAAACAATAGGGAAATGGATGACATTTATGCTTGTGTTTGACTATATAAATCATACTTACGTTTGCAGGCCATTGAAGAAGAGGGTGGAAATCCTGATGAGATCATTGTACACCTAGAGATAACTCCTAAAAAAACACCTCGGCGAACTCCAAAAGGTAAAAGTGTGGTTTGATGTTTTTTTATTTTAAAATCATTTTAGCTACTACATCGTGTTTCACAAATTTACACACAACTTGCTTCAATTTAATTATTAAAATTTTTTATATATATGTGTGTATATATTTTTTATTCTCTACAGGAAAAAGACCAGACGAACCTGACGAGCCTGATGAGCCTGAAGATTGCACCCTTGAGGAGGACTCTGTTGATGGCCAGGTGCTTTGTCATATAAAGTTATTGATGGATATGATCTACGTAACTGGGTTGGGTTATTTTGCATAGGTTTATCTTAACTTAACAGCCGCCTTTACTTCCTTTAGGAGGACCCGGATGCTATTCCAGAGAACCTTCATGAGATGGATATTATGGACATGAATGTCCTGGATGAAGCTGATATGGGCAATGGATGTGGGCCCGAGGGAGACGAATATGACGAGGAGGTCCTAGACACGTTATTGAACGAAGAGAACACCGCCAACCTGAGGGAGGATGACGCAAATAACCACGACGCAGAGGATGTCACTGATGTTGTCACGAGTAAATTTGAGGTAGAGGAGGTGAGTTTTTAAAATTAGCCAGTCATACTGTTGTTTTGTTCTTGTTGCACATTGTGTGACGCTTTCTTTGGCTTTCAGGAAATGGAGGCTAATGACGTAGACGTGAATGACAACCAGGAAGCGCCTTGTCAGGTAATTAAGGAAGTTAATATTTTGGAGTTTGTTTGTTGTTGTTTTTTTCTACGATCGGCATTGGGTTTATTTAGTTGATCTTTATTCATTTTCCACCTTTAGCAGGAGGATGATGGTGAGCATGGATGCGAGGACACAAAAAGCGTAAAAGGTACTGTATGGGGTTGTCTGGAATTGTTCTTAAAGTCAGGGTGAAGCCATGAGGTCCATTTAGTATAAATATAACAGGTTACTCAGGAAAAAGAGACTGGAAATCCAAAGTTGATTACTGGCTTTCTGCATTGCTGACTATACATTTAGCCATTTAAATATTTATTTAGAACCATGTTATAGTCCTTCACATGCTCTTTTTGGATGGTGCAGAAATGCAAAGAGCCAGCAATCTGTTTCAGTTAGCACATAGGTTGGTTTAAATGGTTGTTGCAGATGCAATTTAGTGTTTCTAGGTTGCTTAAAGAAGACCACAAAGAGAAGATGAGAAGAATTGGATCATGCTGAAGCAAAATCACTATAGGACTCAAAGTTTGTTAATTGGAGATTTCACTAATGGACAGTTTGCTTGTTTCAAAAGAAACACAATTCCTGTAAAGACAGCACAAGCTGCTTCTTCCATATCACGGACACTTCAAGTACTAAAGTCGACGATGGACACTCGGATGTGGTGCAGGTCTTGTGGCTTTCCCTAGTCAACAGCTTGCCCTCTGCTTCGGGGTGCAGGTGAACTGAAAAGAAATGGCCTGTTGTCTGGAAGCTTGTTGCTTGTCCTCGCTTTGGTTTTTCCAGTCTCTTCATAGGGTAGCTTGCCTTTGCTTGTGTATGAGACAGCAGAGGGCCACGTCCTAGTCCAGTTCCACGATAACCATTGCAATGTCTCAGAAGTGATTAAACTCTGTGCCATTCTATTCCTGTTAAATCCGTAGAAAGTGAGAAAGTAGCCGGGTCTTGTATATCAGAGCCACTTAAGGAAGACACCACTGAAGAGCCGACTGAAGACGAGAAATCTTCAGTCTGGGATTCTCACAAAGAGGAAGACAATGTGCAGGACCTCGCTAACGCCGAGGAGGCCGCCAATTTGGAAGCCGAATCGTCAGCCTGCGAAATGGACGTTGATGCATCAAAGCAAAGTGAAATTGAATCAACAAGCAAGGACCAAGAAAATATTCAGGACAATTTGGTGGACACTGAGAGCACTTCTGCTCAGGCCGCTAATGCTAGCGAAACAGATTTGCATGATATCGAAAGCGCAGTTCATTCGGAAAGGGCATCCAAAGGAGAAGCAGTCGAGGAATGCAAGAAGACTGAACCTGCTGAGTCTTCAGAAGTGAAAGAGTCCTCTGTAGAGGGTGATGATCAGAAAAAGAGGTTTGTTGTTTTCTGTCTACTAGAACAATGGCTTTCTCTGTTTCATTGGCTCCTTTGTTAACAAGTATGGGTGCTCTTGGGAGGTATAATCGACTGCGCATTTCGTCTACCATTTTGTCATTTTCTTTTCTACCTTCAAAAAGTAATGTAACAGAAATTTGGTTTGCCAGTCCAAGGTATGTTTAATGTAATTGGGCTTCACATGACTATTCAAGTTATAGTATCCAAATCTTCGTTCATTGTCCCCACTAGGTGGGTATCTGTTTATCGACACTGGTGTTCCCGTTTAAACTGCCCATTCAATTTCTCATTATGCCGTTTTATTTTTCTGTAGTGGTGATGAGGATTCATCAAGCAAGCCTGACTCAAAAGATGATAAAGGTGGGTGCGCAGTGAACTTTTTAAACAAGAAATTGTTTCTGGGCTTTTCTAAATTGATTTTTGGGCCCTATCAGGTAGCGCAGCTGCTAGCGGAAGGAACCTTTGGGTCAGTGGACTGTCTTCAACCACGAGAGCGACAGATCTAAAAAATCTATTCAGCAAATATGGCAAGGTCTGCATGTTCTAGAAAACTAACTAAAAAAAATTGGGTTGGTCTTAGGTGGGATGGTGTCCTGATCCATATTTGTTACCGCTTGCAGGTTGTTGGTGCTAAAGTAGTAACAAATGCCCGAAGCCCCGGTGCTCGCTGCTATGGGTTTGTTACGATGTGCTCTACTGAGGAGGCCACAAAGTGCATCAGCCATCTGCATAGAACCGAGCTGCATGGCCGGATGATTTCAGTTGAAAGGGTAAATAGTTTAGGTTATTATTAAAGGAACACTCCACTATTTTTGAAAATAGGCTCATTTTCCAACTCCCCTAGAGTTAAACAGTTGAGTTTTACCGTTTTCGAATCCATTCAGCTGATCTCCGGGTCTGGTGGTAGCACTTTTTTAGCTGTAGCTTAGCATAGATCATTGAATCTGATTAGACTGATGTAGTTCCTAGCCATATCGGCCTAGAAAATCGCAACTTTTCATTTTCCGTCGGTCTTAGTACACGATGTAACTACAGAAGAGTCAAGTTTTAAATAGGAAAAATATAGAAACTCTTTGGTAATTTGAGTGAGATGCTAACGGTCTAATCCGATTCAATGATCTATGCTAAGCTACAGCTAAAAGTGCTACCGCCGGACCCGGAGATCGACTGAATGGATTTGAAAATGGTAAAACTCAACTGTTTAACTCTACGGGAGTTAATGAGCCTATTTTCGAAAATAGTGGAGTGTTCCTTTAAGGCGTTAACAGTTTCTGAATTTGGACATACAACTCAACTTTATTCCCGTTTTATTTCAAACTGACTTTACTCAAAATGGATTTTCCAAAAGCTTTCTCTAGTGTGTAAGGGCCTTTATTTCTAAACTTTTTATTATAAATTGCACCAGTGCATGAAGTATTGCTTCAGAGTTGGGTGGCTGTCAATATTATTGAAACAAGGTGTGTAGTCAAAGCCTTGATTTGTATCTGTATTTAGGCTAAGAACGAGCCTGCCGGAAAGAAGCCTGCTGACAAAAGCGATACCAAAAAGTCTGGCAGTGACAGAAGACACTCCTCGGACTCTAAGACAGAAAAGTAAGTTGTAGATCAATAGTATTTGCAGACATCTCTGCATGCCAAATGACCAGGGGTGTGTCTAGAGGGGTGGCACCGGCCCCCCACAAAATTTGCTTGGCCCCCCCCTTGTGCCCCCCCAACAGCGCAGACTGATCAGAGTATAACATCTGCAATTTGGGTGCATTTGAAATCTCACGCGCTGATGTCAAATGCTAATCGGTGGCGTAGCGCCGCTTGAAGTAGAACACACCTACTCACTGTCTGGTTCACTGCCGTATATTTCCCGTATATTTACAACGCCATTGGATTAGAGTGCTGTCAATTTCACAGCTCAAACAGGAGAAGCGTGATTTTGGAGGGTGCAGACCACGTCCCTTATCTATTTATCTATATCTATCTAGCTTATCTATCTATCATCTCACAGAAGTGAGTACACCCCTCACTTTTTTGTAGATTTTATTATATCTTTTCATGTGACTACATTGTAGCAAAGTGTCATTTCTTCAGTGTTGTCTGTCAGAATTAACGCAGGTGATTAAATTTTTCAGTTTAACGCATTAAAAATAATTAACGCAGGGGCGGAGTAAGGTTTTGTTTCATTGAAAGCGCGAATGAAACCAACTACGTGCATGCAATGCCGTGGTCAGGAAAGTCATGATGTTACCAAAAAGGCGATTTAAGCCACCTTAAAACTAGTGGTCGACCGATATATCGGCCGATAAGTTTTCCTGTTTGGCCGATGTGTTCGAGGCGGGACTTTTATTTTGACGGCGCGACAGACTTTTATTTTGACGGCGCTGAGAACGGCAGCGCCTGAGCACACAGTGCTTACATTCTCCCTCTTGTTCGCTGTTGTCCTTCAGTTCTGTCTAATATGGATTATCTAATACGTCTGTCTAATAATCAGATAGAACAATTAAACAAAGGAATTAAAATGTATACGAAAAGTATAACGATTGCTTTATAATACTTTCTTGTTTGCCGTCAGCATTCAGCGAATATGCATTTATATAATTTAAACAAATCTTTGAATGTCTAATAAACATCTAATTTCAAAAACCTTGCAAACTTAGTCGGATCCAGTTGTGAGATCTTGTGAAGTGTGCATTTGTATCCTGCATGATCGCGTGTTCTCTGCGTGACGGTCGATCCGTGAGAAACTTCCTTTTTTTAATTATATTTTTATGAAATATTTGTCATCTAAAGTATAAGTATGTTTATTTAACACATTTATTTTTTTAGTACATTTTCAAATGATTTAAAATTTCTTAAATATTAATTAAAATTATATTGGCCATCGGCCACCCTGCTTTCCAAGATATCGGCATCGGCTGTCAAAAAAACAATTTCGTTCGACCGCTACTTAAAACTGTGCATGTAATATATTTTAAATGAGTCACATTTAAAGAACATGTCTCTGAAATGGTTTTCAAAACTGCCCTGGAGCAGCCCAGCACTCTCCCTCATCTAACACACCCGATTCAACTCATCAGTTCATTAGAGACTTTAAGACCTGAAGTGTGTCAGAAAAGGTAAAGAGATTTGAGAAAATGCGATTCGTGTCAGATCTGCGTCACGTTCAGCAGTGGTAGCTCTTAAAGAAATAACAGCCAAAATAACCTAATAGCCAGCTGCTATGATGTCTATTAATCAAAGGACAAAGAAAAAAAGAGGAAATCAATAACTTTTATAGCTTTAAGGATTCATCTATTTAATTTAGAATGTAGTGTTTGATAATTTCAATTTCTGTATATTTCTGCTGAAGGGCACAGGTAAATGACATTTATTATAATGGGTTTTTGTGAAGATTGTTTTAAGTTCACTTAAGTTATTTTTTTTAAGTCTAATGTTAAAATTGATAGCTCTCAATTATACTGTAATGTTAAATGGCTATAATCAATGGTTAAATATTAGGGGGGAAAACAATTTTATAGAGACATCAGTAGTATTGGTATCAGTGATACTGGCCTTCAAAAGATGCCATTAAACAAATATTAAAAATATACTGTCTTTATGTTGTTTGTACATTAATTTGAAGATTTAATGTGAAATTATTGCAATATAAAAGTATATTTTAAAACTTTAATGTTAGGGGGATTAATCGCGATTAATTTCAGAAAAATTGTGTGATTTAATCAGTTAATTTTTTTTAATCGATTGACAGCAATGATATATGTGTGTGTGTGTGTTATGTTATATTTATTTATTTATTTATATATATATATATACACACACACACACACACACACACACACACACACGTTGAAAGCTTACATTTTCTATATATTTCTGCTAAAGGGCACATATATATGACATTTATTATAATGGGTTTTTGTGAAGATTGTTTTAAGTTCACTTAAGTTATTTTTTTTAAGTCTAATGTTAAAATTGATAGCTCTCAATTATACTGTAATGTTAAATGGCTATAATCAATGGTTAAATATTAGGGGGGAAAACAATTTTATAGAGACATCAGTAGTATTGGTATCAGTGATACTGGCCTTCAAAAGATGCCATTAAACAAATATTAAAAATATACTGTCTTTATGTTGTTTGTACATTAATTTGAAGATTTAATGTGAAATTATTGCAATATAAAAGTATATTTTAAAACTTTAATGTTAGGGGGATTAATCGCGATTAATTTCAGAAAAATTGTGTGATTTAATCAGTTAATTTTTTTTAATCGATTGACAGCAATGATATATGTGTGTGTGTGTGTTATGTTATATTTATTTATTTATTTATATATATATATATACACACACACACACACACACACACACACACACACACACACACACACACACACACACACACACACACACACACACACACACACACACACACACACACACACACACACACACACACACACACACACACACACACACACACACACACACACACACACACACACACACACACACACACACACACACACACACGTTGAAAGCTCCTTAGAGTTTGTGCTTAGTTGTGTTATTCAACCACGATGCACCAGCACCGCTTAAAATAGAAATCGTTATGTTGCGTTTCTTCCTGTTGTTTCAAAGATTAAAGGCGCAATCACTTTCCCAAATAGTCTGCAGTAACATGGTAAATGCTAAAATGTGGGGTTTTAATAATGTTAGCGTTCTGACACTTGGAATTTTAAGATGTAGAATAGTAAACACCTGTTTGTATTGAATAAACAAACGTTTTAGCGTTGTCCAAGAACAGCTTCACATTTAAATGATTTTCTTTAATCAGATGAGAATATGGCTATTAAATATACTATTTGTGTAATATTGATAATTAAGTTAGAGGTTTGTTTATTTTTAGATAGAATTTTGTGGGGAAAAAAATGAAAAGGGGACAGTCCT
>NW_015552590.1:961183-999507 GCF_001515605.1 Sinocyclocheilus anshuiensis | reverse complement strand
AAAAATCCTAGAAATCCTAGAATCGCCCCTGCAAATAACTAACAATCTCATCATACTGTTTCATCCTTACAACAAAGATGACAAAATCCTAGAATCGCCCCTGCAAATAACTAACAATCTCATCATACTGTTTCATCCTTACAGATCTGAGAACAAAGATGAGAAGTCTGAAATCTCTGATGGAAAAGGTAAAAAAAAAATAGCTTGCATTCACGTTTGTTACTACCTTAAGTAATATCCTAAGGTATCCAGATCTTAATGGTTCAATCTTGCTATTACAGAGCAAGGAGGAGAGAGGACCGTCGTGATGGACAAGTCGAAAGGAGAGCCGGTCATCAGTGTGAAAACAAAAAGCAAAGAACGAGTATGTTTCATAATTCGAACCGTTTTAAATCCAACTGCCTTGTTGTTTTAGAAGTGTTGAAATGATGCACCAATTTTTGTTTTAGAGCACTAAGAGCCGTGACCGTAAGTCCTCCAGCAAAGAGAGGAAGGACATTTTGTCATTTGACCAGATCAAAGAGCAGAGAGAGAAGGAGCGCCAAAGGCAGAGGGAACGAGAGATAAGAGAGGTGGAGAGACGCAGACACTCTGGGTAACTACTGCCTCCGAACATCATCTTCCCCTCAACCTGATCTACTGTTGATCAAAAACCAGTTTAGCAGTTTTTCCACTGATTTCTCAACCTGTTTAATTACATTCCAGTGAGCGAGACCGCGACAGCCGTACGGAGCGAGAGCGTATCCGCCTCTTCCGGGAGCGGGAGGAGAAGGAGAGGTTGATGAGGAAGCGCAACTGGCTAGAAGTGGAGAAGCAGCGACTGAGTGCGGATCGCATGGAGCGTGAGTTTTTGGAGCGCGAGCGTCTCCGAATAGAGTACGAGCGGCGGCGTGAACAGGAGCGCATTCATCGTGAGAGGGAGGAGCTGAGGCGACAACAAGAACAGCTACGATTTGAACAGGATCGACGTTCCCTTAAGAGGCCTTACGACATGGATGGCAGGTATGCATAGGGTAGGGTTGCCGAAGTCCCAGATTTTGCTTAGGGTCTTTTTTTTTTTTTTTTGCGAAAAAAACAGTAAAAGACAAGGTTTCCACATCCAACTTCTTACTCGACCTGATAATTTTTTAGAAAGTTCAATGACTAGGAGCATCTTGATTTGTCAGTTTTGACCATGCAGGCATGTCTGGATTTATGCAATTTTTCTGTTTCCTCTTTCAAATGTACAGAAAAGATGACTGGCAGATGAAGAGAATGACCATGGATGATCGCGGTGGAAGGTCGGATTTTGGACGCCAAGACCGCTACCAAGACTTTGACCACAGAGACCGCAGCCGCTATCAGGATGACATGATGTTGGACAGGTAACACCAGCAATGGTTAACAGCACCCAAACATCTAGACATTTGTCTATAGATTTTGCGACTATAAGGTAATAATTTGTATGCCTTTTTCTATAGGAGAGACAACAGAGGCGGGATGCAAGGAGACCAGGTAAGAAAAGTCCTTCACGGATCTTAATTCGATTTGATCTTTGGGTATTGGATGGCATCTCATCCTATTTTCTCCATCCACAGCACTTTTCAGATCGGGACAGACATGGCAGGGACAATCGTGACAATTGGGGTGGCGGATACGACAAGCGTGGAATGAATCCTTCGAGGCCAGTGCCAGGCGGGTAAGCTGATTTTCCTCCTCTAGTCAGATGTGCTGTGGTCTTAGACCTCTTTGTTCAACTGTTTGTTCTGCTTCTTTGTTTTTACAGTCGTGACAACAGGGACTGGGAGCCTGGCCGTAAAATGGACGGGGACAGAAACTGGCAAGGTTTGTCCAATAAACCTCTATTAAGCTTAGAAAAGGTTGTATGCTCTCCTCCCTTCTGATTTATTACCTTTCTTTTTTAGGAGCAGACCGAGGTGTCCCGGGACAGGGTCAAGTGGCACGGGGTGGAATGGCAAGGTAGTGAGATTTAGGCTTTCGTGGTCTTGTTTGGAGTATAGTGAGTATCATGGGGGTTTTTTTTGTTGTGCATGAAACCAATATATTTGTCTCTGTAGCCGAGGTGGATACATACAGACAGGGACATCCCAGTCAATCTCTGGAGCCTTAAACCGACCGAATCAGATGATGCAAAGCAGCGGACTGCAGGGAGGCGGAGCCTTTGGTCGACGCTATTAACTTACATCCTCTTCCCTTGTTTATCTGTTGTGTGTAGAGACTTTGCAGCTTGTATATTGCCATTCAAGCTTTGTAACTATTTTTTTTTTAAGTCCACTTTTCTTTTCATGGTGTAAAGACTAACAGAAAATTGGTTTCATTGTGTAGAGATTTTATTTCGACTTTTTTTTTTCTCCATTCCACATCTCTAGATTTTAGTCATTTCTGTGGTACACTTGGTGAATGCTCAGGAATGTTTTGCTAAAATGAAACCTATCTTTGACACCATTAACTAGATGTCCACTTGTTTTTGACGTGTTTCAATAAATTTATTGTGGAGTTTTCTTCAAAGGAGTGCTCTTGTTTTCTTATGATGCCACTAGGTGGCACTCTTAGTCTTAGCATTATTAGAGGAACTTAACGATGCTGGCAGAGCTGAGAATGCAAGTAAGTACATTTTTACATTTTCTGAAAAAGAACACTACATATTAACAACTGCATATCATCCAATCGGAACATGTTAATTTCGTATTTCAGGTTTATTTAGTAAAAGTGATGGTTGCGTTATCAAGAACGGCTAATAATATGTGGCATCTCTCTAGCCTTGGTTACAGTTTAAGATGTTTTTGCATTACTAAACTGAGAAAACATGACATTACCGTCATGTCCGGCGGCCAGTTGCTCAATACATTTGATTATTCAGAGCTTGATTATTCATGGCGTAGGAGGAATGTGGTTTTTAAAAAACCGTTACAAATAAATGCACTTTCTACATGACAAATGTCAAAGGAGCAAAAGATTGCATATTGTGGAAGTCTAATCACTGGAGTATTAGATCACTAATATATCTAATAATAACCCTCAAGTTCCCACTTTGAAAGGGAAACCATTTCCTGAATGTTTTATTTTGGTATATATCCTGAATCACACTGGTAGTCAGTGTTGGGGGTAATTACAAGTAATGCGAGTTACGTAATCGATTACTTTTTTCAAGTAACTAGTAAAGTAACGCATTACTTTTTTAATTTACAAGAAAATATCTGAGTTACTTTTTCAAAAAACTAATGCCAGTTACTTTGTTTTCCCATTTATTGACTGACAAGTCTCCTGTCCCCATATTGGGAGAAATCGGAAGTGCAGAGGAGTTGTGTGCGCTGTATAAACATGATGTTACTGTAGTTCTAGACTAAATGTGAATGTGCATTAATTCATCCCACTCACAAAAAACAGATTTAGTACTCATCAAAATGAATTAAAACAGTGAAATGCAAACTCAGAATATGACGCAAACCTGCAATAATTAAATGTTAAATAACACAAATGTATCTAATCCCATTTTATTAACCAATATCTTTGCTGCTGACCTTTGATGATCCAGTTCAACCATACTAATAAGCAAAAATGACTTTAAATAAACAATTGTGCTTTGTTTTTTTATTGCTGAAGAGTGTTTCTTCTGCGTTCTACTGTACAGACGTGAATTTACTTTTGGTAAATTCATTACACTTTTTGGTGTGAAAGGGCTTTTATATTTGCTATAAATAGAGCTTCTTATTAAAAACAATCAAGCCCTGCTTATATTTAAAAAGTAACGCGAAAGTAACGCAAAAGTAATATAACGCATTACTTTCCATAAAAAGTAACTAAGTAACATAATTAGTTACTTTTTTTAGGGAGTAACGCAATATTGTAATGCATTACTTTTAAAAGTAACTTTCCCCAACACTGCTGGTAGTTCCTTATTGTTTAGATGTTCCTCAGAATTGTATTTATAAGTTAGGGGGCGATGGTGTCCCAACTTTGAACCTCTTTGTACAGTCCTGAATCTGGTTTCAGTTAATCATTATGATGACAAACTACAGGGGATATTGTGAATTGCTGGCTTGAAATTGGCCATGGTAATGTTATGGGATGTTGTTTAATATTTCAATACAAATCACTGCAGTGCAACTTTTGGTGGGGGCAGGAATTTGTAATGGTCATCCGTATGATTGTGTTTTAAGAGTAATTAGCAACAAAGATATCAATAAAGATTAATTAAACCTATAAAACTTTGGTTTGACTCCAGTGACTCGTAACAATGTCCTGAAGTAACCTCTGCCTAAAGTGATGCCTTCTTGGGAGGCATCTGGAATGATGTCACTAACAGAGATCAGGTCATGCTAGAGTGGCCAATCACGTCCAAGCTGAAGGTTTTGGAGGTGGAGTCAGACAGATTTTCATTCCTAGAAAAGCCTGGAGGCCATAAAACTTTCATTATATATCATGATGTTGAAATGTGCAAAGAAATTGTTCATAAATTTATGCTCCCTACAATCCTGACTGAACTATTATCCAAGAACTGCTGGTTGCCTTCAGTCCTAATGATACTGTCCATTGTTTCAGGTCTGAATGATGTTCGGCTGTTTGAATTGGCACATTCTACTCTGAAAATACGCTGATATATAGACCAAGCCATTTGGAGCAGAACCTGAGCAAGGCTGGAAATTCAATTACTGTACCACACACCCATGAGAATTTTTGTTCTCCCCTGCAGATAGCTATACAATGAGATTTCTGGAAGTTTCCCAAAAGAAAAAACATCCTCTTTAAAGCCTGGAAGAGCATGAATGTGGGGGACCTTTTGACCAAAACTCATTTAAAATTCCCATTATTCGTTAGGAACTGAATTCAGATTGTGGTCCTCCTTCAAAACAAGTCTGTATATGCCTAGTTAGTGTAGTTCAGGTATGTGAAACCAAAAACATTCCTCTCTGAATAGATTTCAAGCACCTAGTCAGCTAAGAAAACATGGTAGCCACACTTTTGAGCGCTTCCAAGATTTATCTGCTGATTTATATTTTATCTAGAGGACATTTTACAGGTAAGATATCATATGCCTTAATGCTTTGTCTTGCATGCGGTGGGTTTATCTGAGGTAATGAAAGGACATTTGTCTGGATTATTCAAGTTTTTTGGCCCCTTCCATTTGCCCGCTTGCCCCAACTTGCCTGCAGCAAAATCAGATGTTCTTCCTTACTCAGATAAGAGAAAACTTTAATCAGAATTAGTGGTCTTGCTAAGGTAAGGTAACCAACACTATTGTTGTTCATACTTAAGGTTAGGGATTTGAACGAACCCCAAAGTATTATGCTTTGGTGTGTAACTTAAACTGCACCGTTTGTGAAATTAAATTTGTGGAGGAGAGGTATGCTATTGCTATTATAAGCTAAATGATTTTCATTTGATAAATGATAAAATTGACTATTTCTGTCCAGCAATTATTATACAGACAGGTAGGTTATTTTGACTTTAGCCATTCAAAACACTATAGTATGATGTGAGCATCAGGTGCTGTTCACACAGAATTGTATTTAAAAATATGAAAACAGCACAGAATAGGGGCATCAAGATGTATTTTATGTGATGTGCTTAGAAAAAAAAGTAAATAGCAGAAATAACTGACAACTGTTGTTAATGTAAATGCAACTGGGGAAAAAGCTTAAACCAGCCTATGGTTTAAAAGGCTGGTTTAAAAGTTGTTTCACTAGACTTAGCTCACAGGTCCCAGGCAATCCCATCTGGTTTTTAGCTGGGGGTGAGCTGATCTCCAAGCTTGACCAGCTAAAAAGTGACGACAACAACCTCTATAAAACCAGCCAAAATACCAGCAATGCACAATGTGTTTGTGCGAATTAGCTTACATTTTAAAAATCTACTCACTGTCACTGCTTTGTGGTAAACAAATGTATAATTGGACTGGACTCCAATTTAACTGCGTATCCTTCGTTTCTAATTATTTCAGAAGCTTTACAAGATATTAGCAAGTACATAAAACACTATGAAGGCCTGTCTTATGACCGAGATCTCATAAAACAACAGCACCAGCGCATCAGACGCGAGACGCATCCAAACAAACAAGATCTTCATCTAAACTTCAAAGCCTTTCAAAGGTACTTAGGATTTTTAAGACATCCACCATACTTAAATATGTACATATGAATTTTATTAAGCACTGATTTTGTTTTGGTAGGGAATTCCACCTACGTCTCAAGCCAGATGTAAATGGCTTCACAGAAGATTTCAAGGTCCAGTCAGAAGATGAAACTCAGATGGTGGATCTCTCTTACATATACTCAGGAGCAGTAGAAGGTAGGACATTTTGAAACACATTCATTGTTTCAAATGCCACACAATTCTTATCTATCATTAATGTTACTAAGATGAAACTGTTCATGTCTCAAGATGAGAGTGAATCCTCATGTCAAGGGTCTGTTCTCGAGGGTCAGTTTGAAGGCTCCATTACAACAGCCAATGGGACGTTCTACGTCGAGCCCATTGACAGATACACCACCTCCAACACTGACGACCATTCCATTATTTATCACGAGGATGATGTGGGTAAGTGATTATAATGTATTTCTTTCTTCACTGAGGTAAAGCTGTGAATTAGTCCTAACGAAATTTTGTGTTTACTGCAAAAATAATTTTCTTATTCAGTATTTTTGCCATTTTTACAATAAAGACGAAAAATCCATAAACCATGATAAATTTAGGCCTATTGCAAGCAGAACTGTTCAATATAGCTAGCAGTTTAATATAATAATAAGACTTTCCCAACCCGATCTCATGAGATGTGTTTTATGAGTAGGCGATTTTGTATGAATTTGTACAATGTGATTTTTAGAAAAAAAAAGAAAAAAATCATGATGGTCCACCCATATAACTATAAGTGTATGAATTTGTACGATCTCAAATTGTTTTATTTGGAAAATAAGTTAAAAAATAATGTTTAACAAACTACTTTTTTGTAGTTTTAGCTTGAAAATGGGAATTTTATTTAATTAATTAATTTTATATTATTATTATTTTTTATTTTTTTATTTACTTTTTTTAAGGAAACCTTTAGTTAAGTAGTAACCATAATGCCCTAGCAACCACATAGCAATGTACTAACAGCCAAAAAAAAAGCTACTTTTGGAGAAAAACTATTATATCTACTTAGAAAGTTATGGTTTTAAAAGTGAGATTTGTATTTCAAGTGGTGTTGCTATTGTACTTGATTTTGTTTGTCCAAACATTCATTGAACTGTGTGGGGTATTTTTTTTTACTGCAGTTCATTGTCGTGCTAGTGAGTGGTGTATTTGCCAATGAGCATCCAAACTCCTTTGTACAAAACTTTGGATTTGTTTCAGATGAAGCTCCAAATGCTCAATATTAGATTTTACAAGAATGCAAAACAAGTGCATTTCGACTAGTGGTCTGAGACTTTTGTACCTGCAGTTTCTGGGATTTACATTTGCGTCTGTGCACCTCTTTCACTGGGGTCGTAAAAAGACACGTGTTCCTGCCTTTGTATAGCAGGAGGTAAACATTGGCAGAGAGACAAGTGTATGTATAGTCTGTGGATATTGGTGGTCATGTGATCTCGTGCTTGAAGTCACACCATACGCATGTGGTTTCAAGGTTACTGTAGAATATTTCCCATGGATTCCCATGCATTTTTCCCAGTAAATATATTTCTAAAGGTGCTGTTGACATGAAATTTTCAACAGATGTCGGTAACAACCCAAGTAATCCATACATAGAAAGAAAACAAAACAAATAAATTCAGAAATTAAGTTCTGTGTCTGTGGAATGACCCAGGGAAAAAGTATTGAACACATGAAGAAAGGGAGGTGCAAAAAGGCATGGAAAGCCAAGACACCAGCAGAAATCTATCAGTAATTAGAAAGCAGTCCTGCCCCTTGTCAGTGGAAATTAATATTAGCTGGTTCAGTCCCAACTGATGGCCTATAAAAAGGTGTCTCATGACCAACGTGTCACACAAGAAACATTTCATGATGGGTAAAAACAAAGAGCTTTCTCAAGACCTTCGCAACCTTATTGTTGCAAAACATACTAATGGCATTGGTTACAGAAGGATTTCTATACTTCTGAAAAACTCTGCTTAATGATATAAACAGGAATCACCCACGAGCTCTCCCGCGAGCCGTCCCAGCGCAGCGCAAGTGAAAGATTTCACTCTATCGCTTTGTTCTAAGCAACGGGGCCGTTCCGGGGCTCAAAATTCGCAAGGTAGGAGGGGGTCGTGACGCTGGGTGTAACTAAAAAGGTGCCATTGTCCGGTGAGGTCCGGTTGGGGGAGTTACGGAACAATCTCATATCGCATAATCTTATTAACTGTTTATCTCCTGAACTGCATCTTTCTTTACCACGCTATTCAGTGCCAATCCCGCAGTGCAGTCAATCTCACTGGTTAAGGTTAGGGTCAGGTGTGGGGTAGGTTTAGGGCTAGCATTTTTTGTAGCATAGTGTAGGAAATCAACACTTTAATTGACACAACCAATAAAATCTTTAGAATCAGCTCTCCTGAACGCATATACTCTCACTCACAGACCAGAATACCAGAGACAACATTACTACAATAGGCTACATCAGCAGTTCTAAATTCCAGCCCATGTTCCGAAGTTAAGTAAACTTCAACGTATTTCCCCTGCTCAGGGAGGAGGGAGCAATGAACAGTGTGTAGGGATCATATCGATCGGAACACAGTTCATGCACGTAGCTCACTTCTAACGAGCTGGTTATCTGAATCGGGCATGTTAACTAAGCGAGACATGCAAAATATGCAGAGTGTGGAGGCGCGAGGACTGGAATTGGGAACCGCTGGGCTACATCATGCGTCATTCACCCACTTAACTTAATGATTGCTATCGGGATGTGAAGAGACTTTCAACCAGCATAACAAAAGATGTTTCTGAAGACAATCACCTATTGCACCTTTAAGCACACAGTCGCAGCAGGAAAATAGCCCACTGTCACTTACAAAAGTATAAACTACCATACTACTACTGAAAATCGAACAAAACAATGTAGTTATACAACAATGTAGTTTTACAGCAAAAATTGTTATAATCATTTTTGTTGTGTCATTGTGTTATGGTGTGTGTATATATATATATATATATATATATATATATATATATATATATGGTGGAATAATGGCCCATAATTGTCTAAAAAAAAATGTATGTATAAAATGTTTTATATATAAATGAATACATATATACTAAATTGGCATCCAAAAGTAGCTACTTGAAATTGTGCCCATGTTTTATGTTGTTTGTTTTTAAACATTATACTAATTTGCAGCAAGTTAAAGTAACGGATTTCCTGTTTGAGTCACTTGAAGACTAAATCTGATTGTTCAAATCAGATCTGTTATTTATACTCATCCAATCTTTGGACAATGCCGTGGTTTATCTGCCACCTGGAAGTTAAAACTAACAGGAAGTGGAGCAGCTTTTATTAGGTTTCATTGCAGCTGGCTGGGTAAAGGAAACAACCAATCAGGGTTGACCACATGAAAAACATGGATATGAACACAGAAACAGGACAGTTTAGCAAGTTTGTATTTCACAAATAACCCAGCATTTTTTAGTGTGTGTATATATATATATATATATATATATATATATATATATATATGGTGGAATAATGGCCCATAATTGTCTAAAAAAAAATGTATGTATAAAATGTTTTATATATAAATGAATACATATATACTAAATTGGCATCCAAAAGTAGCTACTTGAAATTGTGCCCATGTTTTATGTTGTTTGTTTTTAAACATTATACTAATTTGCAGCAAGTTAAAGTAACGGATTTCCTGTTTGAGTCACTTGAAGACTAAATCTGATTGTTCAAATCAGATCTGTTATTTATACTCATCCAATCTTTGGACAATGCCGTGGTTTATCTGCCACCTGGAAGTTAAAACTAACAGGAAGTGGAGCAGCTTTTATTAGGTTTCATTGCAGCTGGCTGGGTAAAGGAAACAACCAATCAGGGTTGACCACATGAAAAACATGGATATGAACACAGAAACAGGACAGTTTAGCAAGTTTGTATTTCATTATCAGCTCACTGCCATATCTAAATGCTTGGTTTTGATTTCCATACTGTATAATTCAGTGACGTCAATGTAATTGGTGCTGGTTGGGTTTATAAAAAATACAAGATCTATTCCAGGTTAGTCTTTGATTCTGCAAGTGTTCTTGGATAAACATTCATTTTAATTTCTGCTCCCCTCTATATGTGGATTGTTTCTCGACAAATTCAGGCATAATTTTCCTCAAACAACTCCTGAAACCTTTCTGCCCTGGTCTCCACATGCACAACTACTTGAAAGAGATGCACACAGGATGAAGCCAAAGTCTGGAAGTAATTCCATCAATGGGTCAATGCCCCACATTTACCCTTTCTTCTCACATGCTCCATTTCTCTCTACTCAAACTCACTGATCCAGGAACGACTCTGCTAGCCTTTTTGTTTATAGAAACTGATCATGTTCCAAAGAATGATCTGAAACCAGTGGTGGGACCTTGCTTGCCACCTTATTTACATTTAAGGATTCTTATTGGTTGATTCTTGCACACCAGGATGGTGTGATCCAATCACATTGCTTCTCTAGTTAGAGTCAACTTGACATTTATTCCCAACTAAACTCCCAGTCATTTTACAGTGTGGGTAAAACTTAACCAGGCTGTTGTGGATGTCAACCACCTGACTTTGCATGAGCTTGTTTTTTTTGCTTCGGATTAATGTTTAATCTGATTTGTGTCATTCTTGAGACCTTCCTGAATGTGAAGTCATAATGTAAAACCTTCTCATTGAAGTCTGAGAGTCAGTTACCTTAAACAAGTAGATAGAATAGAAAAAATAGAAAGCTAGTGTTTGTATGTTTTGTTTTTTTTTTATAAAAAAAGAAGATAAATATAGATAAAGCAGAATTAAAATAGAATAGAAAGTGCTAGAGTTAGAGGGTCAAATAAAAGTTTTAAGGTCATACCGTCTATGTAACCCAGCTTTGTTATGTCTGGTTTGGGTCACGATGCACCGCTATCACAAACAATCAGTGCTGCTGTTTTTTATAGTTGACTGAAGTTTCCACGAGAATGTTTTTAAGTTATTCTTTAATAATCATAATAAAACAACACGATCCATGTGTTTTTATTTGTTGAAAGGCTTTTGAAGCACTCTAACCTTTGTAGGAATGTTTTTGAAGTGAATTTTTTTTAAACAACAACAATGTAACTATGAAGAAGGTTCAACTTTCAGAGTCAGATTTTAAAGACTTTAAATATAATGTAATATTACCTTTTTGTGTTGTGTGAGATTTAAACTTGGTGCCTGCGATTACTACTGGTAATACTTGGGGTTAAAGCCAAGAGCGATAACTGTAACGATAACTATATTAGCATCCACACCAATGCACTGTAATGTTCTGTAAATCCTCAAGCTTAGTCGAGTGGATTCTCTTAGGCTGTCAATGTTTTTGATCATCAGCTGGAAAAAAATTGTTCTGAAAGTGATTACAGTGATATTGTTCCCCTGTTATCGTTATAGTTGTAGTGTGGAATTCCCTATAACAATTATTAAAACCTTATAGTTTTAGTTATCATCCATGGTGTGAACACCCCATATTGTACACCTGTTGATTTTATATTTCTAAGTTTTCATATTTTTCTTTCTTGCAGATGATAAAATTGGGCAAAAAATCCCATAATTTATATGACTTATTGTAGAGTAGATTTGGGACTGCACTCTTAAAAGTAAAGGTTCCAAATGGCGGTTGTTTTTGCTGGGATGCAATAGAAGACCCATTTTTGGAAGAACCTTTCAGCAAAAAGTTCTCAAAAGAACCATTATCTTCTTAGTGTAAAGAACATTTTAATAATCTAAATAAACTTTTACCACTATAAAGAACTTTTTGTGCAATGTAAAGGTTCCACTGATGTTTGAAGTTTTTCATGGAACCATGAATACCTATAAACCATTTTTAAGAATGTGGGCACTTTTGATTTGGGCCAGTTAGCAACCAACAAAAACACCCTAACAACCAGCAATACACTAAAACCACCTTAGCAGGATCCTTACAACCACACAATGACTTTGCATGGTTTTTCAGAAAGAGTACAATTTTTGTTCTTCCTTTCAAATTAAGACAATAATAAAAATAAGTTAAATTCAGGCTAATTAGAGAAATAAAATAACAAAAGAATGTGCTACTTATAAAATGTACTCTCTTTTCATTTACGAGGTACAAGTAAGAGTCAAGTCTAGCAAAGTTTAGTACAGTTAGAAATTATGTTACAATGAGGTTTTTCAACAGAGGTCAGAAAAGATACAGTCGCCCAAGTCCCACTTGAGCAAGCATGTTGGTTTTGCAATGAATTCATCATTTCAAGACTGTACAAAAGGGTCCAAGGTTTTTGCATCTTTTTTTGTCAAAATATCTGTGTCATCTAGTCTTTTATTTCACAGGACATTAATAAGAATGTATTTGGCCTCATTCGTGAACCACAAACAACAATTTTTATTGTGCAAGCTGTTCATAAAACCATTCTTACATAAATCTTACAGTATCTTTCGTGAGAGATTTACATGTTTTATTTGTTCTGTGTTTCCTGAATGAGGCCCAAAGAATTATTTATTAACATTTATGAAATATTTATGATATTTATTGAAAAAAAAGCTTCTTTTTTTTTCTGAGAAGAATCTCTTTGAAAGAACTTCAGGATGGTGAAACCACTAACATTTCACTGAAACTAATTTGGATGCTTCCCTTTTCATATCAAAGCAACATTCTGATTAATTACCAGTGTTTTTTTTAGTATATTAATTATGTACTATCATTATTTATTAACATTTTGAATTAGCTTTTTATTTTTCATTTTAATTTTAGTGTAATTGAAGTTTTAGTAATTTTATGTGCTTTTGTCATTTATTTTTTAATCTTTCTGTTTAGATTTATTTTTATTTTACTTTTAGTAATTTTAATACTTAAACCTATTGCAGTTAGTTGCTAATGCTTAGGTTTAGGTTTTTCATAGGTTTAGGTTATTCCATCTAATTTATATTTCATCTTATTTCAGATTTATTTCAATACATTCAAATTATTTTAAGGTAACTTTAACAACACTGTTAATTACAACATTTTTATCCCTTGTTTACATCTCCTTAGTAGTCGACTCCCATATTATAACCCTTTAATATGTTTTTCCACAGACAGTGCTCCCTTGAAACAGGCTCATGTTGGCTTCTGTGGTGCAGAGCGGCTGCAGCATCTTGTCCAAAACCACCAAGAGGTCAGACATGACTTCACCTCATTTCCAGTTTTGTCCTGTACAGTGTGTCCTTACAAACCCAAATAAGTTCTTTAAAAGGAGCACTAAATGTGGAAATAATTTTGAAATCAGATGTTGAGAGCTTTTTAGAAGATTGCACATGGAGGTGGCCGACATTACATCAATGCTTCGCAATGTCACTCAATAATTGTAATTGCTCTACCACCTTGTCCTGTTTTTAGGAGGCGTCCTGCTGTATGGAAAAGAGTACTATCTGTCCAATCTATCTATTGTTTGAAGCTCCTGGTTGGGTTAAAGCCATTTACCCCAAAATGGGTGCAAGGACAACCTGCCGCATCTTTAAATCAGATAACACTATATTTTAAGCTCATATTTACTACAACACATCACTTCCACTTGTTCGGTGGCAGCATTGAAAAACCAGATGTGAGCTTTTCCCTAAGTTCTCCCTTGACGCCTTCTCAAGGTTGTGAAATCTTCTCCGTCTTGTGACCCACAGCAGATACCAGTGTCCAGGTCAAAGCGGAAGGTCGACCAGTCCAAAACCAGCTGTCTTCTGCACCTCCATGCAGACCACCGCTTCTACAAACGCTTTGGAAGTGTTGAAGCTGTCGTGGCTCAGGTGAGTTCCCAAGATCTAGTACTCAAAAGATTCTTTCATTCGACAGCTACAGGCTGATAAACACAATACTTTTCCTGTTGACTCTAAAGTGTTGCCGCCCTTCGGTACCCAATCTCCACGAAGTGGGATTCACAGCATGTTCCTTCCTTGATCCCACTGGAGACTTCTCCGAAATGGTGGGATTGTATGTCACCAATGGAACGAAGCCAAGTTCTTTACTTTGGCTGTGAGAAACAAAGGTCTTCAAGCTGCTTTGGTACAACTTAATGTTATGTAATGTTTGTATGCTGAAGATAAAAGACAGGATTTCCACAAGTTAAAGTAACCGTTTGTTATCTTTTATCTGACGAGTTTTCCAGATTGGTGTATTTTGGGGGCTGGACCGCCTGCCTTGCGGCTGAGATCACTGAGCTTTTACTTTGGGGGTAGTTCCCATTGTCTGCGTATTATTTTTGACGGTTACGCAATGTTTTTGTTTTACTCTCTACAGCTGGTGATTTTTATTGTTTTACCAATCACTGCATGTACGGAATTCCTGAAAAGCAATGTTTCTGCCAAATGAATAACTGAAAAACACCCATTTAAATGATAATGGCTCTTTGTTATTTTGTTGCTTTTTTTACTTAGTCGGTTTCTGAGTTGGACAAAACTGTTAATAAGTCTTTTGTTTTTGGTCCCTATGTTTGTGCCCAGCAAAATTGATCAGTAAAAAAAAAAAACTAGCTTTCAAAAGTTTGGGATTGTTAAGATTTAATGTTTTTACACGAAGTGACTTGCTGCATTTATTTGATAAAAAATACAGTAAAAACAGTAATCTTGTGAAAAATTATTGCAACTTAAAACTTCTTTTCTATTTTAATTTATTTTAAAATGTAATTTATTTCTGTGATGCAAAGCTGAATTTCAATCAATGTTGAAAACAATTTTGCTGCTTAATGTTTTTGTGGAAACAGTGATGCATTTTTTCCTGAATTTTTTGATGAATAGAAAGTACAAAAGAACAGCATTTATTTAAAATAGAAATCTTTTGTACAATTTTAAATATTTTTACAGTCATTTTTTGACCAATTTAATGCATTCTTGCAGATTAAAAGTATTAATTTCTTAAAAAAAATGCTTTTTTCTTTAAGTTTTGGTAGTGTATACAATACACTACTCACAATTTAAATATCAATAAAGATTAGTGCTGTGATTAATCGTGATTAATCGTTAGACAGCACTAATAAAGATATATATTAATATATTTAATATATTAATATGTAATATTCATTATGATATATTTAATATATAGAAATTTAATATTAATATTTAATGTTAATTATATAATTTTTATATTATTAATAAACATTAATAATTAATTATTGAACAAGATTTGTTTTAGACCAGTAAAAAAAAATTTTTTTTGTATAATAGTTTACAAGCTTAATAATATAAATTTGTTGTAAAATTTTCTTCCCATTTTTACTTTGAGTAAAAATATTTATCTATAGCAATTTGTGTAAAAAAAATATGCCCTTAAATATTAAATATAATAACAGAATATAAATAAACTGAGCAAATATAAATAAATAAATAAATACATTTTATTGGTGCTAATTATGATGATAATGAATATTAATGTAAATATTAAATGATACTAAAAATCATATTATGTATGTACATTTATATAACTGTAATATGTTGTTGTGATTTATTTATGTATCTATTTTTTCAGATTCAGAAGTGTTTGTGTAATTGGGTGTAGGTACTCGGGCTGTGTGCCATGCCACAGTGTTATTCCACATTTCCATATTCACCCAGTGCTGTGTGCTAATATGTTGGTCTTGGCCTGCTCATTGTAAGGAACATAGGCCAGATTGTCACTCACATTCCTCACCAGGCACTTTTACCCCAGAGTGCTTTCATTCCTTCTGAGGCGAAATGTGCCTCAATCCACTGACAGTGACTGGGGCAAGAGACTCTCTGGAGGATTCACTGTTGCAACTGAAACTCTGAAGAACAGTGTCTCAATTGATCAAATAATATGATAAGATTACTGTGGCAAAATTAATCTTTCTGTCTGTCCTCTCGTCTGTAATTGTGTCACTATTTCTGTCTAATAAGGTGTCAAAGTGAAGTCAGTTAATCATAAGCTTAATGCACCAATATGTTTTGCAGGTTGCCTCCTACATGAAAGCAGTAAACGACATTTACGACAAAGCCGAGTTTGACGGCATAGAGCTGGTGAACTTCAAAGTTAAATTTCTCACCGTAAGGTCCTTGTTTAGGTCATGGTTTAAACAAAATAATTACAGCTGTATTATATATATTTTGACATTTTTTTTAATTGTCCTGTTTATTTTTAGAATTTATTTATTGCCTCTCAACTTCAAAAGGATTTATTTACCCGTTTTTTTTTTTTTTTTATTCATTTATTTTTGTTTGATTGTTTTTAGTATTTATTGCCTCTAACTTTAGATAATTGCGTAATATTTATTAACCCATTGTTATTTAATATATTTTATTGCCTTTAATCTTAAATAGTTTATTAATATTTTTATTTTTTCATTAATTGTTTGTATTGTCTAAAGTATTTATTAATTGGAAATGTATTTATTTATTTTTGTCATTTGTTTTAGTATTTCTTTATTGCTTTAGAGCATTTCATAATATTTATTTATTTTCAAGTTGTTTTTTTTGTTTTTTTAGTATTTATGGCCTGTCAGCTTTAGATCATTTCATATTTATTGCCCTGTTTTCTTTTTTTGCTTATTACCTCTTAACTTCCTGTTTTTCAGTATTTATTAATTTTTTTGCCTCTAAACTTTGTTTATTGACCTTTTTTGTTTGTTTTATTGTAATTTGTATTTTTGCCTCTTGATTTTAAATAATTTCATAATATTTATTTATATTTATTTAATCTTTTTTTGTATTTGTTTTATTGCCTCTTAATTTTAGATTTAATTTCAAACTTAAATTCCTCACCATAAGGTCCTTATTTTGCACTTTTTCACATATAATTTCTGCCATACAGTGTTCTACTCTCATGCCTCCTGACCTACTTCACCAATGTCAAAAATGTAAATGCACAGCCCGGAATGACATAAAACAGGTCGCTAACTATTTCAGGTGATCACCGAAGATGATCCCAGCAGTCCCTTGGGCAAGACCCACATTGGGCCTGAGAAGCTTTTGAGTCTGTTTTCCGAGACGAACTGGAACGACTACTGCCTGTCTTATCTCCTGACCAACAGAGACTTCAGCGGGGTTCTCGGTCTGGCCTGGGAAGGAAAACCAGGTAATTTCAGCCCATCCGCTCTAGACAAATCGCAACACAAGCCGCCTCAATGACGCCCACAAGAAATGTCACGTGGAGGAATATTATTATACTCAATGGTGGCTGACTGGGCTTATGCAACATTTAGGCCTTTGGTATGTGACCTCTATCCACAGTTGTCCTTGACGCGACATGATATTGAAGCAAGCTATCTGATAACATCACTCAAACCCTAGACACCCTATTGAAAGATTGTGATGTAAATGGTGTGGGTCTGGGCGTGGAGTGGTGGTCTTTGGGAAGTACTTCTAGGAAAGAATGTGCTTTAATGTAAAATTCTGAGAAACAGCCTTCCTGGAAGTTTTTATGTAATTGCATGTATACTGTGAGAGTTTTATGAGATACAAGTGGACAAGTTTGCTAATAAGAAACTGCAAGACATACAATGGCTCTAATTGTATGATTAAACCAGAATACAGTAATGCAATTAAATCTTTTTTTTCCCCCCCCCCCCAATTTTATTTTTTTTTTTCAGATTTGATTTTTCTAGATTCTGTTTAAATGTTATATATTGATTATATTTTAGTAATGTAAAAGCATATCTCTAATTAATTGAAATCATGAAATTTCAATAATTAAACATCAGTTTATTAAATGTTTAACAAAAATATATTTTTAGGGCACTGTAAAATTTTTATTTTATTTTTTTCCTCCAAATTCTGTTTTCTGGTTTATTTTTCTGGATTCCATTTTAATGTTCTATTTAAATTGTAATTATCTAAAAGCATGTCTATTCAGTTAAATTCATAAAGCTTTAACAATTTAATAATTTATTTTATTATAATAATAAGACTATTATTTTTTTTTTTATTAAAGTCTTAGTCTTAAAGTCTAAGTCTTAGTCTTAAAGTTGTCTGTTTGAATTTTTCTGGATTTGTCATTTTAATATAAATTTATTATCAAAAACTGTGGTAATCAAACGAAGGCAATTTAATTAATCTTTTAAACAACTGAACAATTTAATTAATCTTTTGAAATGTAATCAAATTCAAATTGAACAATTCCTTTTATTTTTTTGGCGAACAGTGCTAGACAAAATACATTTACTGTGAAAATTAAAACATGGAAGAAAAAGTGTTTCAAATTGCTAAAAAAAAAAAAAAAAGTTATTAGTAAATTGAGAAGTACACTATACTGCATTGTTTTGGTTAAAAACACCTTCTCAGACTCACAGTATTATCCCACTATGTTTTGTTTTGTTTTTTACCAAGGCAATAAACGTCTTGTTGGTACATTGTTTGTAGTACCGCTGCTAAGCTGACCTCGTAATTGACCTCTCCGCGGCACAATGAATGCTGTATTCCGCATTAGCAGCTTCCTCTACATGACAGGACATGACCTTAGCTGTCGCTCCCTTTTAATCTGGACATCTGCAACATCCTGAATGTTATAAATGAGACGTCTCCTGCCTTTATTGATCAATTAATTCCTCTACTTGGCTGAAAAGATCAGCTTAGACCAGCATGAATCTTCATAGTTCATAGTGGTCTAGCTCGTAGGAATAATATAGTCATGCAGAAATAGTCTGGCATAAGCTAGTTCCCGCTTTGGACACCAGAACAACTTACAGTTACATCTTAGCATAGTTGTGTGGCGTAAGTGTATGGCGTATATAGAAGAAGAAGACCTTACAAACGGGTCTGGTGCAATCCAATCGAGCAAACCATCATACTATTGATCCAGTGCTGGTCTTTATAAGGGAAATTCCCTCATCTAGCAACACATTCCTTACATTTTGACCCTTGATGACTCTCAGATCTGTCAGTTTTCATAGAAGTGGTGCTTTGTAAATGTACACTGGCCTCAATTCGGTTACGGCAGAGGTCTCAAACTCAATTCCTGGAGGGCCGCAGCTCTGCAGAGTTTAGCTCCAACCACCTCCAACTCACACCTGCTTGGAAGTTTCTAGTAATCCTGAAGACCTTGATTAGCTGGATCAGGTGTGTTTGGTTAGGATTGGAGCTAAACTGTGCAGAGCCCTGGCCCTCCAGGAATTGAGTTTGAAAACATTGGGTTACGGTATCTGAATGTCACTGGGATCTCCCACGGCCAGCAAACTTAGCAGTCATTGTTTTGATTATTATTGTTGCGGTTGGAGGTGCAGGCCACCAGCTGAGATCCTAGAATGCTGCCATGGGATTGACCGCAGCGCCCGCTGTGATTGGCTGAGAAAGGGAGTGTGAGTCCACAGAAGTGGTGACATGTGACCAGAGAGCTGTGCATGTTAGACCTCTACCCCCACCGCAAAAACTGGGATAACCGCATTCCTTTATCGCCATTTGCTTCCATGGTGAAACCCTCACGTGAGGAGGCACATAGGTTCCTTCATGCACATTAGCATTGAACCACCATGCAAATCCAGTATCAAGTTGCATGCAGTTCCATATGGGATGGGCCTTGTGTGTAAATTTGTTAATTCAGGCCTTTTTTGGACAAACATAAAAGCAGCAGTGACTTTGATGTGAGTTTTTACTGCTTTAGCACTCAAGCATGTCAAGAAACCTGATGGATGCTAACACTAACATCTTAAAGTTTGGCCCTGGAAAGTTGAATCAAGACATCTGCAAGCCCTACAACAGTCTTTTGGCCTGGTTTTGACTGGGCTTGTTGTCACCCATTTATTCCACAGCGGAGTGGGCTGAAGGGGTTTGTGGGGGCTTTCTATCAATCATACTTACCCAATAAAGACGCACTACCCTACTTTAGCAGCTTGGGAGGTTGTAGAGAGGTCAGTGTTTTGTAGGTGGGTGGTAGTTGTAGTATTTTAATGCATTATGATTTGGACATATCGACTTTAATGTGTCCTCCCATTTTATTTGTTGTATAGTGTTCTGCAGGAATGGCATATTTTTGTAGGCCAAAACCCATAAATGAGTTAGCATTTGAGCACTTCTTCTTCTTCTTTTATACTGAAGTCAGTGTTTTTAAATGGGTTTTGTTTAAATGCCTGAAATAAGGATTAACACAATCTCATAATGTTTTCACATTTTGTTGTAAGACATGAAATACATCAGTGATATGTTTTAAAGCTTTTACTTGTCTTGAAAAAGGCAGTTGTTAACAAGTGGCTGAAAGGCTAATATAGAGGTTGTTTTGGGACATTAAACATCAAAATGCTAAAACCCTAAATTTTACTCACTAGTCTTGCAAACAATTCTAACTCCAACTTTTAGTTAAAATGTTGTTTAAATGAAGATTGAAAGAATTGTCTAAAGCTTGGTGATGTTAAAGTCATGCGACTGTGGTATGGTTTGTTTATATCTTACACTTAGCTTTTTACTTCTGGCAGTTGTATTTAGGTTTCAAAATGCATAAAATTTGTTCATTTGAGAAGATTTTAATCTTAATCACGATGAACAGAACGTGCATGGTGCGGTCACATGAGGGAAACTGTGAAATTTCTTGGGCAAAGTTGGTCCTTTGTCATAGTGTAGCTATGCATGAACGTTTAGCTACCAAGCAGCTTTATATTGGTAAACATGTCAAAGTCCAGTGTTAACGGTTCATTGAATTTGAATTTGGAAATGTATTGGGGGCAGATGTCCCTCAAATGAAATTGCAGATTGTGTGGATTCCTGTTAACATTCCTGCAGAATTTCTACAAACAAAACTAAATGTGATGAACATTGAGAATTATTTAAGCACTCTATTGGACTAAAAATATTCCTCTGGTGTTAGGTCCTGTTTACTTTCCCATCTCTTAAATACTTCCTTAATCTTCGCTATTGTGGTTGGTTTGGACTTTTTGCTGATTGTTTTGAACAATCATGATGGCTGTGTTGTGGTGCAAATCAACAGCCTTATGCCCTAAAAAACCTTGTGACAAAAATGGCTCCATGTGAGTCTAGTGGAAAAAGAGCCTGATATAGCAACTGTGAAAGGCACCATCCTGGTCACCTTGCATGTTGTTGAACAAGCTCAGCGTTCTGTAAAGATGCCTCTGACCTAGAGTACAACGGAGTAAACATTTCACCTTCATTTCATTTGGCACTCTTCCTAGTCAGTTGGAATGAGTAAGCTCTGCCATGCAATGCATTTATATTCCATTGTCTAATTGAATATAGCTCACATAGTTATTTTAATGTGTTTGTCAGGACAACACCATTGTCCTTCCAATAGCACTATTGGCAGTTGGACATGGTCTGCAAGACCTTCAAATTTCGAAATATTTCTTAGCTGCCATTAAGAATTTTTAGACATTTGCATTTGAAACTTCCTATGTTTATGATTGTTTGAACCACAGTGACAAATGACTCAGCAATTCCAAAAACGAAGATCTATTCCTCATGTGATGATGAGAGCCCTAAATGAGAGACAGATGACAACCATAAAGCCTCTATAAACCCACAGTTCACATATGTTTTATGTGAGCCAGTTTATCCAACCTCAGTGTATGGTTCTTGTAAATTTCCCCGAGACAGGCATAAAAAAAAATGTGAATGGGTTCTCGATGCTTTGGGCCTGAACACAAATCTCACAACATCTGAGGAGCCATAAGCCTGACCTTTGATTTTGCCGAGCTCAGAGTTCACAGCCTGGTTTAAAACAGTCCAGGACTTTGGACTTTGATGGACAGGCTGATCTTGACCAACTACAAGTCTAACCCCTCTTACCACCCACCAGCAGCAGACTTTAGTCAGCAATGATGTAATTGGTTAGTGCTGTGCAAAAAAGACCAGATGTTTGTCATCAGCAGTAAAATCGTCTGTTGGCATTATATAAGCTCGAAACAAAGGGGAGCTCATATGAAAATAAAAAGTACACCTCTCTGCTAGGGGCTCTTCTCAATATGTAAATCATGACTTGAGATATTTTGGCCAACTGACACATCCATTTCCAAGAGACACGGTACCTTTTCCCTGTACCTATTGCCAAGGGACGTAACTTAAAGAGTTTTTTAAATTAAAACTCAAGAGAACTGTCCTGAGTCAATCTAATCTTCGCTGTAACAAAAGTCCCTGAAGGCTGTATTTCCTTTACTTTTATTTTTTATTCTTAGATAACTGGGGAGGGATCTGCTCTGAGATGATTTTGAAGGGTGGTCACAATTCCAGCCATAACACGGGTCTAATCACTCTTCAGAACTACGGCTACTACCTTTCTCCCAAACATGTGCAACTGACCTTCGCCCATGAGTTGGGCCATAGTCTTGGAGCTCCTGTAAGTCTGATGCCTTTCACAGACTAACCTGTATAGTTAAAACCAACAACTGACACATGCATGAATGATTAACACCAGGTTTGGGCTGCGATCTCCATTGGCGTCATTTGTTTTGAAAATGCATGCTACTACGCTGTTACCAAATGCTAGATTATTTTTGTTTGATTGCAGGCTTTATCGTAGCATGCAACGCTATAGAGCATTATGGGCTTGCTGCATATCCAAATGCCTTTTAGTGATTGGTGACCTTTTCCACCTGTAGCAGCCATGTTCTTCACACTTTCTACGGCTCTTTGGCAGATTAGTTCTGCTCTGCCTGTCCACCTCCCCCTAACATGTTGTCACATTTGACAGCGAAAGGGCTGACAAGCATGGCTTATTGTTTCCAGACTGAATTTGGGATGCAGAGCAGATCGGAGGATCCACATCATCTTTTGGCGCTTTTCCACTGCATGGTACGACTCGGCACGGCTCAGTACGGCATGGCTCAGTACGGCATGGCTCGGCTCGGTTTGCGTTTCCACTGCAGTTTAGTATCTCTTTAGAGTGGGCGGGATTATTCACATGTCGTTATAGTTGCGCCGCCTCTACTGCCACGACTCCTACAAAAAACTTTTTCATTCCGCGTCGCCCCCATCAAGCTCTAGCTGGATCCGCTCCTCAGCTATCAACGAGAGGAACGTCTGTACTTCCGCAACAGACAACGAAACTTTTTGGTTGTTAAAAAAAGGTGTGCTCGTTCAAAACAGTTGCATTCGATCCTTCGCTGGCTGTGCTGATTTAAATATAGCGGTTCTTTTGTGTTTGTGTCGCAAGTTCAGTGACGCAGGTAGAGACGATTCTCTCCGGCCAATCAGTGATCAGCAGATTTTACACGTCACGTTTTGGTAACGGTACGGTTCACTTGGAACCCAACCGAGGTGGTACTAAAAAAAGTACCAGGTACCAAGTACTGTACCCAGTGGAAAACACCCCAAAAGTGAACCATACTGAGCCGTACCATGCCGTACCATGCAGTGGAAAAGTGCCATTTGATTTATGGGGAGGCCAGGGAAAGGGGCCAGTGGCCTTTGGCCCACTTATCTCATTTCACTTCTGGAGGCTTTAATGTGCTGCAGAGTTTGTGTGAATGAAAAGCAACACAACACTATAGTGTGCATAATTTGTATACCTGGTACTACTTCCTAGACATGGAAATATAGAAATTAATTAACAGAAGCAAGTAAATTACTTGTATTACTTGGGCTAATAAATATATAGTATTAAAAATTAATGCTTTTACAATTGTTGTTGCAACTGTTTAATTGATCCCCAATGGAGGAGAACAACTAACTAGTAGTAGATCATTTTAGTTTGAGACTCCCGATCTACATTTTACACAGCATGATGAGGGTTCTGACTGTGGAGGCCTGGAGATCACCGGTGACAAAGGCAGGTTCTTGATGTTCCCTCAAGCCTCCTACAAGATCGAGGAGAACAGCAACAAGTTCTCCCCCTGCAGCCTGCGGCACATGAGTCGCATTCTGAATATCAAGAAGGACAAATGCTTTGCAGGTAAGATGCCTGAACAGATTCTGGGATGGGATAGATATGCTAATTAACTTTAGCTCATCTCAGTCCTAAATCTCACCTTCAATGGGCTTTATCTCCATGGCTGATCAGGACTTGAGGTAAACTTAACTGGCTGAAGATGTACCTGTTTTATCTTGTCAGTGAGTGAGCATCCCATTTGTGGAAACCGTATCGTAGAAGAGGGGGAAGAATGTGACGTGGGCCATGATGAAAGTGATCCATGCTGTTACAGCTCAAAGGAACTTGCAGGCATTGAATGTCGACTGAAGCCCGACAAACAATGCAGGTTTGCATCAATCCATTTTGTGTCAGAATGACCTGTAGACTTTTTGGAGAAATTAAATTTCTTCACTGTAAGGTTCCAAATAGCACCTTCAACCCTTGTGGTCCATGCCTTGGTGTCGTAATGTCAAATCGACTGTTGGATAGTAGACCACTGCGAAGAGTGCAACAGTGCAGGCTTTCCAGAAGGATGTATTTATATTGCTTGGGGTGCTAGTGAGTTCCTTTTTGAGCCCTTAAATGACAAACTTGATACCTTATTTCAGGAACCTCCAATCCAGCTACTGCAGGTGCCAACCTGAATAGTTTAGCTACTGTCAATTTAACACCTGAACGAGCTAATCAAGGTCCTCTGGATTATTTGAAACTAAGCAGGTGAATTGGAACAAATCCCTCCTGGAGCTGGTTTGGACCCCTCTGGTTTGGAAGGACTACCGCCGACCTCCAAGGAGGTTAACTCCAACCCTAGATACCTAAACACACCTAAACCACTTAATCAAGGTCATCAAAATGACTCAAAATGTCACAGCAGGTGTTTTAGAGAACATTTGAGCTAAACTTTCTTAAAAGTTTGCCCTCCAGGAACTGTGCTGGACCCCCCTTCCGTAAGGCAAGGGTGTCCAGTCCTAAACTCTGGAGGAAGGTGGCCCTCCAGGAGCTGGGTTGGGGCCCTTCCGTAGAGTCTTGTGGACTTGATAAAAATTTGTAAATTATGTCTACATAAACAGTACTATTTGGGTTGGGGCCTAATAATGCTTGAACTGATTATGGTACACTAAATCTACCTTTTTGAATATGATCATTGGTAACTGTTTACCTTATATCTGTCACAGTCCTAGCCAGGGTCTATGCTGCAGCTCCCATTGTGTCTTCAAGGAATCTGGGCTGATGTGTGAACGCCAATCTGAGTGTCGCAACCGAAGTGTATGCACCGGTTCCTCTGCTGTATGTCCAGAACCCGCCGCCAAGCCAGACATGACAATATGCAGTGATGGTACACGTGTCTGTTTTAATGGGGTATGTCCAACAGTAGCCGGGTTTCCATCCAAAGTTGCGAATTTAACTAATGTGCAAAATTGAAATATTGCATAAAACATTTGCGAATAAGCACCGTTTCCATCCAACTAGTCAAAGAGAACAAAATCGTCACTTCCTGGTAGAACTGGCGATAGGCTGTATATCAAAGTAGGAGAAACCCCTGAATATAATAATTTTCATAGGCCTATATAATAAATTACTTGCGCCTCAGCGCGAGCAGACGAAACAAAAATAAATGCGGTCCTTGCTTTCGGAGGTGGATGCTGCTGTTTGGGAATGCAGTCGTGTGACAGTTCTGGGAGGCAATTATACAGAAATACGTTGATGACAGACTTTGCTCGGACATTTCAAAATGACCATAACATTTCAGATGCTGAGGAACGATCGGTCCACTGGTTAGGTTTTGCCGTCCCGTTAGCGTAGTCACATGACTTTTTTTGATGCGCATGGAGGAATTTACTCAGCAAATGCGTTTCCATCTCCTTTTATTCACATTAACCCTTTTTCACACAAGTCAAAAACCATCTCAAGCGAGCGTAAAAACTTTTTTGTGAATTAAGGGATTTTTATCCGAAATTTGCTGTTTCCATCACTCGTTTCTGATGCGATACTTCAAAATGCGCATAAAAACAGGGTGATGGAAACATAGCTATTGACAATCTGGCTATTTTTTGACTATGTACTATTCTGATTTGGATTGTAATATTTAGAACTTGCTATCTGCATTTTGTAATTGATAAAATCTGATCTTTGGTTTCTTTCAGTCCAGTGTAATCCATATTCAGTCTACATATTTACATTGGTTTCTGATTAGACCATTCAGACTCATCCAGATTTTATACCGGTCTCAAACAGATTTGATGTTTGTCAAAATCAGATTTCATGCATTTTTCTGCTATTCAAAATACAATAAAACAACATATTTGAGTTCTACAAAAGTCAGAACAGCCTTGAGGACATATTATGTAATACAAATATGTGATTTAATTGAAAACAGACAATTTTTTTTTTCTTGGGCCAAAGTCATAAAAAACATTATATTGTCATAAATATATATTTGTGTGAGGAAGAAATGAAAAGACAAGATAAACCAAAATAATTGCTTTTCTGGGATGATCAGTATATGTGCTTGGGAACTGAGCACATGGAATTATTCAGGCTTAATGCGCATAGTAATCATGCAAATTGGGCATATTTTGCCTATTATCCTGTCGCACAAAGTTACATCCTCTATAACCAATGTCTTGTGGCTTGATGACACAGGAATGTGGCCTGTCTCTCTGTGCATTGTATGAGATGGTGCAATGTGACTGCCTGGGAGAGAACAGGATGGAAAAGTGCCACGTGCTGCCAGCAGAGAGGTAACCACAATGTTCCGCCACAACAGAACGTGTTTACTGCTCCAAATAAATTAGATGCATAAACAGCCATTTGTTTTAATGGACTGTTTGCGCTGACATTACTGCTCCATAAATTTGTAAATAAAGTGCATATGTTCTTGTATCTGAGTTGTATTTTTCTTCTTTGGTATTTTCTCTCCATAGATAAACCTAATACTTGTGCAAGCACCACTTCTTCAGTTCTTTTGCACTACTTTAGTGGGAAACATGTGGCTTTGGTTCCTGGGGCTCCGTGCTCTGGAAACCGAGGCTACTGCGACAGGTTCAAAGTGTGTCGAATCCTAGATGCCGATGGCCCAATTGCAAGGCTTAAGAATTCTTTCCTGAAATTGGATGAGTTTGATGACCTGGCCGGTTGGATGAAGGTTTGTTGTTATTATTTGGTCTATTATAGTGTGCTACCATATTCCCTTTTTGCCTTTACTGTAGAGATGGCCTCACTAGTCCTGTGTACAGTAGTAGGACTTTGCTTTAACATTTGTCAAAATTTCCAAGGATACATATTTTGGGCACCAAAACCAAATGGACCAATAAGGAACAACCCAGAGAACCCTAACATCATAACTGCAAGCTAGAAACACTCTAGTGAATATATGTTTGCTATTATTTGAAACTTCTCTCTTCTCATTTGCAGGCACATTGGTGGGCAATACTTCTGGGTATTCTCGCCATCTCAGCAATAATGGCCGGAACTATCTGTATTTTTGGACAGCCACTTGAGATTGATGACGACAGGTAAACATCTCTCCACTTGGAGCCCTCCAACTGGCAAAAAAACACTCCCTGCAAGCAAGAAAGCATTGCTTTTGTGGCTACTTTTGAATGTTTAAAACATCTGACTGATCACTAAAGCCTGTCCAGATGCACAGCTGAGAGTCGACTGCATCTGTCCAAACATGATTTGAGTTACTTCGCCTCTTCCAGCCATGTGTCTCACACCATTGGCCATTACAAAGTTATTTTAACTCCACTGCTGATTTGAGAATTGAATACTGTCCAGCTTTTCAACTATAAATCATTGTGCTCTCAATAACTTTGTACACAATGTTGCCTACGT
This sequence comes from Sinocyclocheilus anshuiensis, assembly GCF_001515605.1. Classification (NCBI taxonomy): domain Eukaryota; kingdom Metazoa; phylum Chordata; class Actinopteri; order Cypriniformes; family Cyprinidae; genus Sinocyclocheilus; species Sinocyclocheilus anshuiensis. The sequence continues at coordinate 971,770 of NW_015552590.1, read as the reverse complement.
TTATTTCAAAGAAATCCAAGAACATGAGACTCCGATTTTGAGAAAGCCGATTATCTCGACATAGCTAATGACAACAGATTGCTGTAGATTCATGGTTTAGATACATGTTTTTGGGAAAGGTACAATAAAAATACAGTATATGTTAACCTATGAATGGCTTACTTATGGTTGTCTCTGGTCATTTGTTTCCTCCGGAAATTACAGGGTCAGAACGATATCAGCAAGGTTAAAATTTAGTGTTTCGCAAACTTTTGGCTATGATGAGTGATTTCACGACGCCACTTTGTTTGAGCTGCTGGATTTGCTTTCACGATTTTATCTCTTCATGTCATCCTTGAGAGGGGATACCATGATAAGCACTAAGAACTAAGTGACATTTAAGCTCGAATGAGGTAAAAAAAGTTCAAGATCTATTTAATAGGACATTATTTGATGTTGTTTTAACATGTTCAATGATATGTGTAAATAATTAAAATAGTTAAATTGTATATAATGAGTAATATGTGTGTCAAAATAAATGTATAAAACATTCAAGTTCAGATTTCAAGACATTAAAAAAGGCATATGTTTAGATCAAAGATATAATTTATTATGACTTTTTTAAACAAATTTACAGTTATGTAAAATTTACTTAATTGATGTACAGTACAATACATTATTAAAAAAAAAATGTGTAAAGTGTTGTAGCAGTTTGTTTGATGCAGTTGACAGAATAAATGTCAGTTACAGTATGCCTAGGTAAGTCGATTATCAGTGCAAAAGATAAAAGGTACCAATAATAACACATTACTTATTTATTTGGCATTTAACAGGTGGTTTCTTGATGCAATTTTTTCTTTTGCTCAAACAACATAAAGCATTCAAGATTTGAAGTAATCCCTGCTGGGAAAAAAAAAAGAAACCATTGCAGAATTTGTAATGGTTTTACTGGTTATAATGGGAATTGTATTGGTTTTAATGGAAACTGTAATGGTCCCTTTGGGTCTCTACTGGTAATTGGTCAACGTTAAAAAAATCTTATTATTACACTATGTCCCAAAACACATTACAGGAAACCATTTTTTTAATGGTTAATTGCTGATTATTTGCAATGGTATTTGTAGTGAAAACCATGATGATATTGTGTTTACATTTTCCTCAGAGAAAGGTACCATCAATGTTGTCCTTGTTGACAGATCAGTGAAAAGTAAACCACTGTTTCTTACCTAATAATATTTTATCCGGACATGCTCAAGATAAATTTCGCGGGCTAAAAGGTCCATTGCTTATAGGGTAGCAATGTTCAAACAGCTGAAACAAACGTAACTTTCAAACCAAGTAGCTTTAACACGCAGTGTTGCCAACTAATTTTCAGGGGAAGTTGCTAAAGGTAGGTTGATTTGTTGGTAAATGATGTTGTGATGTCATTGCGCGATGACGTCATTATATAATCGCAATGCAAAATTGTCACTATATCAAATTTCAGCAAAAAATATATTTTATATATGTTAATTTAGATTTGTACGTAAAATAATATAAATGCATAATATGATATTAAAATATAAATAACTATTTTTACATACATTAAATTATTGAAAACGTACACATTTTTTAACGATTACAATTTAAGTTTTTTTATTACCCAGTAAACAAAACTACACATTCTGAACAATTATACTTTTAAGCAGTGTATTAGTAGTTAGTCAGTATGCTATACTCTAAGAAAAGTCTGTAAAAATAGGGCACAATCTACTAAAATGGAGGAATTTTCCGTATTCGTAGGAACAAGCTACTAACAAGGTGTATCATAAATGAACAATTATTCAATATTATTATTATTATTAATTTCAATTAAATTAAACAATTGCAAATAGCAGCTAACATAATTCAAGTGATATGTGTACTGCTAGGAATTTTTGGTTTCCTCTTTTTGTGTAATTTAGATTGAAAATGTGCGCCTTTTTATAGTTCAATATAGTATCAAAAGTTTCTAAAAGTTGCCAAATAAATTTGAAAAATAGCTAAATTTGTTGCTTGGTGCTTTTGGAAAAAAAAGTTGCTAGGATAGTCTGGAAAGTTGCTAAATTTAGCAACAAAATTGCTAAGTTGGCAACACTGTTAACATGATGAATTTGTGAGACAAACCCATTATGAAATGTCTGTGTGGAAATATTTTGCCCTCACGTGATATTCTTAATCACATGGATTCCTATTGAAGTGACTGGATTTTGCCCATGAAAATTCGCCAAAACAACGGTAGGCTAAATGGATCAATAATGTAAAACTTGTTGATTATAATTTCGTACAAAATGCTTAAATTATTTCATAAAACAGATAATAGACAATGCTTGAAAAGTAGCATCATCATTACAAATGCAATTTCAAACACAAATCCAATATTATTCAATAAAATCGATCACATTTCAAGGCTTTTCAAGCCTATGGCTTACCCTAGTACAAAAGTCCACAATCTATTTGCATTCATAGCAACACATCATATATCCAATACAGTACAGTCAGTGCAGTTGCAGTCTTAATAAATAACAGCTGTATAAATACATTTGTTGAAGTGCTTTATCAAAATCACTTGTAAATCCTTTCATTGGCTTTTCAGTTTGGGCCTGTGTTGGACCAAAGAAAATTGTAGTTATGAGAACTATTTTAGATTAAATGTAAAGATATTAGCCAAATTCTATTATAGACAATTATAGCTATTGTTACCTTTTAGATAAAGACCGCCATGGCTCCTTGCATTTCACAAATACAACGTCCTGAGTTGAACTTCCTGTTTGGGGATCTTTCAAACACAACACAATCCTAAAAAATGAAGAATGAATGCTCTTAAAATTGCATGAATGTTAATGCATTAAGAAATAAAACATCAGATCAGGTGTCTTTTATTGTGAAGAAAGCTACATTTTCCACCAAAATATTTTGCGAAAATTTGTTTGAAATGATAAAACAGTATTAAGTTCTAATTTATGTAGAAAAACTGTCTCCAAAAGCTTTTTATGCTCACTATATCAAGTATAAAACTTAGAAACATACTTCTTTTGTGTCTCCCCAACTCTGACTCTGATTTTATGGACCTGTATGCCAGAATTGGCAGAATCTCCATACCACCACGAGGAGAGCAGAGTGAGTAAAGAGGATGTGGACTCCTCCAATTTAAACTTCAGCATCAGAAGATCTCCAATGTCCTTCTCGGTTACCACGAGGAATGAGTGAGTTTTATTGGGGGTGATCTTCTCCTGTCTGCTTGATGAAGTTAGTGAAGATAATTAGCAAACGGAATTTGACTCATATGCACACTATATAGTGATCGTTAAGAAGATATAATCTTTTGATTACTCACATGTTCAACTTGAGATCTTCTGCTTCACCATTGGTACCGTAAAGTGAGACTGTCAGTGCTGGCTCCATCGCTAATTGATTTATTTTCCCAAGGAAGTTGATTTTCAGCTGATAATGGAAAACTGAAAATAAAAAATGAATAAATGTTTTAGCGTCCCACAGCCAGGGATATTATCGTTAACTAAAACTAAAACCATAAATAAAAATAAAAAACTTGAAATAAAAAATTTTAATAAAAAAAATCAGCTAACTGCCAAGGCAACATTTCAAATTATTTTTAGTTGAAGTAATAAAAAATTGATTTTTTTCCCCTTGAGTTTTTGAAAAGATTCGCATATAGACGACAAAATTGTCAAAATGGTCCTTGTTCACACGGATCCGAGAAAATGACTAAAAATGCTGTATTATGTATACCGGGCCAGTAGTTGGCAATGTCACTTTGTAAAGAAACTCGCGCATGCCTATAGACTGAACATGTAATACGCATGCGCATGATGTAACGGTTTTCACAAATTCACATTTTTAGAATTTACGTGGAGGTGATAATTGTATCATTTTCAAAAATGTGCTTTTTAAGTTCCCCAAAATGCAGTTGACGTGTAAATGAACAGCCGAAACACATAAAAGGGTTTCCATTTTTAACTGAAAACGGTATTGTCTGAACTCCTGCTAAAACTTAATAAAAACTATACGGAAACTAAAAGGCAACAAAATTATTGTTTAAATTACAGTTTCAAAATTCCTCCTCTGAAACTTGACACTGACCTCTGAACGGCATGGAGCCTCGTGTTTTGGTGAACATCTTGATGCTTCTTGCCTTACGAACTTTGCTGATGTCATAGCCCATGGTGTTGCAGTGGTTCTTGCGACACTGGAGGCACATGCCGCGGTCAAACATGTCATTGCTCCCGCAGCTGTACGCTCTGCTAGCTTCTTCCTCATTCAGCAGGGAGTCGATGAACAGGTGGACGGACCGCTCATGCTCGCATCTGATGGCATTATTTAAGGCTAAGGGTATTAATGAAACATAATTGATATGATTTTAAACTTAAATATGATCTTTTAAGTCATATATGTAAATAATCTGTTTTTTAGCAGTGATGATGAATGATTTCATTGTAGAAAACAGATTAGAAAGGTTATGTGACACAACCTACTCCTGATACATAACTAATCTCTTTCCATCTTTGGGAAAGTTACAAATAACAGGCATTTTTATCAGACAAATGTTCAGTGCAGAATGCAGTATTATTTTATTCATAGCAAAATAATTCAAAATTAAATTCTTAATAAAAATAAAAATATGTATAAATGTATTAATTGTATTATTTTAAAATGTATTAAAAAATGTAAAATGCTTTTTTTGTGTGTTTAAGAGAATATTTTATTTAGTGCTATTAGCATTTTCAACAAATCAGCGTTATTAATTCAAAAATAAGAAACATTTATATATTTTACATTTATTTTGATTTATTTATTATTATAATTTATTATATTGTATTATTTTAATGTATTTAATAACATTTTAGTGTTCAGATTTATGATAAATCAGTATTTATTTGATTAAAAATAAGAATTTATTTATTTAATTAAATAAATTAAAATGTATTTTAAATATATTTTATTTAAAAATATACAATGTTTAAAACATTTAGATTTTCAAATATTACATAATATGTGTCAAATTTCTATGATGCTGCAATCAACTTTTCATCAATCAACAAATTCAACAACCAACAACCAGTGGCCCCATGTGCATGTATGCGTAATCTTACCACGTATTTTGAGGAAATATTGTGGTAAATAATGAGCAAACATGTACTGTAGATGTCATTGTGAAAAGCGCTACACAAATAAATTAGAATTTAAAGTGCCCCTATTATGCCATTTTTAAGGTTCCTAATATTGTTTTGGGAGTCTCCTACAATAGGATTACATGCATGCAAGGTCAAAGAACGCTTTCGTTTTCTCAAAATATGCATTTAATATCACCTCATTTTCCAAGCGATTCTCAAACGATTTGTTCGAAGCAGTTCAAAGATTCAGTCTCTCTAAAACCCTCCTTTCCGTGAGCCTACTCTGCTCTGATTGATCAGATGGCCCAGTCTGTTGTGATTGGTCTACCGCATACAGCGCGTGTCGGAAACAATACGCCCATTGCCATAGTTCTGTATTTTGAACGCTCGATAGAAAATATAAACATCTATTTTTTATCATACTTGTGATTCAGTGGAGCCAGCTGGTCCAAATAAACAGGGTACTGAGCCATCTTTCAAGAACAAGCGTTTAATGAATCCCGCGTTGAACTCCCCAAGATTTTTTTTTTAACTCCCCGAGATTAGAGAAGCAGTTGTCAGTAAAATTACGTGTTTTTTTGGGGGGCGGGGTCAAGTTGTTCGCGGCCGACCAACATAGAACATAGGCGGGAATTATGCAAATGTGTTACCCCGTGACCTGTAGCCATCACGGAAGTGGGATTCGAATTACTCGTTTAGGCTGTGGAGAGTCGATTCTTTATTTTGGGAGACAATAACTTTATTTATCGTGCACCTTCGGCTTTACAACTTTGCTGATTGTTTACATTCACATACAGCTACATTACACACTGCATGAAAGGTAGTATTGGACATGGCATAATAGGGGGAACTTTAATTGAATATCCCTGATAAGTGTATTTACCAAGTATTCCATAACTGGCTATTTTCTCCAGCGCTCCTCTCATGTTGCAGCCAGGCTGGAAGCTTCCTCCATTAGGGTATATATCCACATGGCCAACTGGCTGCTTAATGCCAATACTGAGACCCAGGGAACCTCGGGTGAATGTGTGGAGGACATCTACAAAATGGGCATCATCTGGGGACAGCCGTCCATGGGCGTGGACCCCTTCAAAGTCTGGTCCAGCTGGGTCTAGACCTGCAAAAAATCAAATTGTTGTCCCATGTGGTGTTTAAGACCTGTTCTAAGATTTATTTCCAAAAGAACACCAATTAACCTACCTGTGATTCGTCCAACTTTATTGGTTGCATGATTTCCTGCAAAACCTGCAACGTGGGCACCAAGACTGTAGCCAATGAGGTGCAACTTCTCCAGAGGAACCCTGGCAGTCTCCTTATGAATTGGGCACAATGATGGCAAATAAAAACCTAGAATAGCAGTATGTGTAATTTGATTTGATTTGATTTGCTAACACAAACCTCTAACCAGTCTATGAACAGTCCAGTCTCTTGTCCCACCATCTTTGTGTTTTGTGCTGCCACCACATAATGGTTCTGTGCCGTGTCCAACCAGTCCACAACAATGACGTTAGCATCCTTCTCCCTGTTATAAAGTGCGGCAACTAGTTTCTCAACCCAGCTCTCAAACAATCCACTTACCTAGGGGAAAAGAGCTAATTTAACACTAACATATTGAAAAAGAATCAGCTGAATTTATGGAATGCTTGTAACTGTTGCTTTACCGTCCACCCATGAATGACCAAAAAGGTTTTTGAAGTGTTTTTGAAGTTGCAGCTGTTGAGAGTCTCTGGTTTGCCACGCACAATGTAACACACGTCGTCATCTGGTTGGGATGGGTTTCTCAGAGAAAACTTGACATTGGCTTTGTTGACATCTGACAGGTCTCGTAGATCCTCCAGAAAATTATCTATGTAAAGATTGAAAAAGTAATATAGTACTATTAAAATGTACTTTAAATAAAATACATTAAAAAGTCAACGTAAAAATCTAATTTAAAAAAAGTAATTCTTAAAAATAATTGTAAGAAGTATTTTAAAATTCTATAATATTAGAATTATAAAACTGAGCATGCAAAAATATAATATCAACATTGGTCATTGAAAAATATTCAAATAAAAATTAATATAAATAAAATAAAAATGTAAAATATAAAATTACAAATGTAATTAAAAATACATGAAATGCACTGAAAGTGACACATAACATTGTAAAAAGTCAAATTAAAATGTCTATGAAATAAAAAATAAGTAAATTATTTTGTAATTATAAATATTATAAAAAATCTGCATTATGATTATAAAATTGTATGTAAATATAATATATTAAGATATACTATTAAAATAAAATTATTCTAAATTATTATCATTAATTGTAATTAAATAGCTATTAAATCCCATTAAAATAACATTTGAATTGAAGGCATTAATTGACAATCTCACATGAAAACTGTAATTTTAAAAAGAAAAATATATATATATTTTAATTAAAAATGTAATATTTAAGTAAAAATTATATATACATAATATAAAATAAAATATGGAATAATAAACATTAGGTTTAAAATTGTATATACTTGGCATGCTTAAAACAGGTTATGAGAGGACAATAAATATTTCCATAGTTCAGCTCAGCTGACATAATAGGTGGGTGGAGCCATAATATGCTTACTATACCCAATTGTCACACCTTTAATCGATGGGATATTAGATTGCTCTGAAGATTAGGCTACCTTGTGATGAGTATGAACTTGAAATGTACTTTTAAGAAATCCTCCATAAAACATCTAACATCCAAGTCGACTCGAAAAAATGTTTAGTAAAAAGGCACCGGTGCCTTCTACGGGCTAATTCATGGATTTAAAAGCTCAGACAGATGCCGGATATTAAAGTTGTCCCATCATAAATGCAGGATTTGCGGTAGGGATTGAAAACACAGACATTACAAATGAAAGAATCGCGTCGCTTCCAAATAAAATAACGCCTCAGGTTATCCGAATGCATTTCTCACAGCGCAACAACAAACATTTCAAACAACTTACCAAAGAGTTCGTTGGAGAAGATTTCTTTCTCCAGAGCAGCGACGAACAGACCAGTGAAGCTTAATACGAGCCACCAAACGCATTGGAATGACAAAATGTTCATGTCTTTTCTGCGTAAACTTTGGGCGTTTGTGATCCTCACCTGTCGCGCTCCGTTCAACATAAACTGAGGAAATAAAATATTCGCAAACTCCCGGTGCTGCTTGAATACTCGCTAATGAAATCTGAAACTCAGACTTCAGTTTAGTTACTAAATAGCACTAGCAAGAGCCATTGGTCTCAGCCCACAGGCGGGGTAATACGGTCACGCATTTGTTTAAAGAGCTGTGTAAGTCTCACGAGGTTCTTTACCATAATAAAACATGCAGTTTTCACCTGAACTGACCTTCTTTTACCCAAATATGAAAATTCTGTCATACTCACTTTCGGATCATTTCAGATCCATGTGGTCTTCTTTCTTTCATGGAGCGAAAAAGGAGAGGTGAACAGGAGAGAGAAGAGAGAACATCTATCTATCTATCTATCTATCTGGCAAGGTTCTCCCCAAGTTATGAACAAATGTTCTTGCAGTAACATTAATAGAACATTTGACTGCAGTTATCTGGTCTTTAATAATGTTCTAAAAATGTTAGCATAAAAACATTATACATATTTCATCAATGATGAAAAAGTTCTTTTTTATCGTGTTAGTTTGACGTACGTGTAATGTTATTTATTACTTGTTTCAGAAAGTTCTGAGAACATTCAAAAAGTAACATTTCCATATAATGTTCCCGTAATGTTCATATAACCAACAACAACAAAAGTTTTTAAAACATTTAAAAATGAGCCATTTTGAGCGTTCAGAGAACATTTAGAAATAACGTTTATTAACTTATTGAACGTTAGCAAAATGTTCTTAGAATATATTTATAGAACCTATCTATCTATCTATCTATCGTTCTATCTATCTATCTATCTATCTATCTATCTATCTATCGATCTAGCTATCGATCTATCTATCGTTCTATCTATCTATCTATCTATCTATCTATCTATCTGTCGTTCTATTGTTCTATCTATATAGCTATCATTCTATTGTTCTATCTATATAGCTATCATTCTACACTGTAAAAAAAATTCAGTAAAATTTACGGTAAAAAATACAGTAGTAACGTTTTAGGTTTTACGGTTTTAACTTACATTTACAGTTACGTAACGCACAACCCTAATATACAAAACTGATAAGAAAAAACTAAGAAGAAACATAGTTATTTCAACAAAAAAACAACCAATTTGAAATGTAACGCAGGGAATTCTGGGAATGTCAATTTACGGTTATTCGCTGTAAATTATACGGTCTTTTTCACTTCCAAAAACGGTATACTACCGTAAAATGAATGTCCAATACATGTAATATCCAATACAGTTTTTCACCGTATATAGTAGGGGAATTTACCGTTAACCATTTAACAGGTTTTTACTGTAGCATTTTTACAGTCTTTTACCGTTAAATTCAGTCATTTTTTACAGTGTATCAATTGTTCTATTTATCATTCTATCTATTGTTCAATTTAAAACCATGTTTTAAACTTCTTTTTATAAATTTGTCATGCATTTGTCTCACTTCACATATTCCTATGAAACTGCGCAGATCTCTAGTTTGAATCTAAAGCTTATAGGTTGAATAACTATGTAAATGACTCAGACAGGTTATAGACCCTTCACTTCAAACTGACCTTTGGTGGCAACAACCTGTTATGTCATGAAAATTGACATAGGTTATGTCAGTATTCATGCAATTAATTCATTCAACATGGAGGAAAGAGAAAAGTAAAGTCTCTTTACTTGACATTTGAGAGAACAAAGACTTGTAACTCATTATGTGCCAATACCCTCAGTGCTCTTTGCATGCATTGTGTCATAGTCATACTATAACACTCAGACCCTGCCAAAACTCTCAGTGACACCTGCACTGTGGTCATTCCTTCCATTTGTTATAACAAGGATCAGGCACCAGAATTGCTGGTTTTATCCAGAATATTCTTAGAGAACAAAAACATAACTAATAACCTGTCACATGTTCTTTAGCTGATTGAAACGCTTCTAGAAATAATTGTCCACCGTAACTCAGAGGAGCTTGAACATGATTTCTAAGAAGAATTAGAAAGTGGTAAATCAAAGTCTTCATTTAAATCTCGTTCTTTTTTATTCCTTAATGTGATAAACTGGCAGAAGTATGGTATATTCCAAAAAATTTAACGCTGACATTTCACAAGTCTCTTGCAGAAGGTTCTGACTAATCAAAGTATTGGAATGTTGTATTTTCATTCCAAGAACTTGTTCTTCCACGAAAAAGGGGAGGGGATCTTGAAAAACAAACTCATTGTGTTTTGATTCGAGGCTACTGCACACGAGTCGCTCTCCCATTAAACAATGTGAGTCAGTTCACTCTTTTTTTTTTTACAACAGTTATTTGAATGGATGAAGCTTCATTCACAT
>NW_015552590.1:951759-961101 GCF_001515605.1 Sinocyclocheilus anshuiensis | reverse complement strand
ACAACACATTCTAAAAAGATTAAGGCCCTGCCAAATACGTGAAGTCCCAGATTTTTGTTGATGCTGTGAAATTTGCAGCCAATTTCAAAATAATTTCAATTTGTTTAAGTTAAATATCAAAAACATTCTTAAAGAGGATTTAAAAATTACATTATACAAATTAAATGCAGACATGTCATTTGCACATAAAATGAAGATTTAAATAAAAAATGCAAAGCGCTCACATACAGTAACATAATGTTTATTAAAATGACATCATACAGTGCACGGCATATAGATTCATATGATCACAACTGATCATTTCTTTTCCTTCCAGTGACTTGAATCAGTCAACGTTTGTTTATAAAAATAGAGAGGCTACATAATTCAAAAGAAAAGGCAAGAGCACTTCAGAAACATGGAATACATATATGATGTGCTTAATATACAAAAATATACATTTAATAAATAGGAAAAAGGAACAGTTTTGGTGTATTTGTGGCTATTATGTGGGGCAGTCAACCCTGTCAGGCCTGGACAACTGTCAACATTTCTTAGATCAAATGCATCTTGTTTTACTTCTTGGCTGGCTCATGCGTAAACTAAAGTCATTTCTTGCCTCATTATTTTCTCAAAATGCAGACGAAACAATCTTTGAGTTGCTTTGAGGGTGACGAGAAATAAAACAAAAGTGGCAGAATCGTTTGTTGATTTTTCTCTTTTACCAAACAAAACTGAATTGAAAGAAGTGACAAAAAAAACAACACAACAAAATTGAATTAGCAGAATCGTTTGTTGATTTTGCTCTTTTACCAAACAATACTGAATCAAAGGGAGGCAAAGCCTTTAAAGTGACCTGTGCCAGACAAAATAACCCAAGAAATGAAAGAAAGGTAGACATTTAAAGAGCTGTTTGTAAGTATATATAATGACAATTACAAATATTTACAGTAATAATTTCATCTTGATTCAGCAGAGAGAGGATTTGGTCCCATTTTTTTGTTAAAGCAATTCAGACTGATTTTCGGTTGCAACAGACAAATCTAAAAGTTTTGCTTTCGGAACTGAAGCAAAGAGGATTAGCATAGCTACAAAACTGCTCTGGTGCAACCTAATTCACAGTACAACCAAACAAACGGCTAAATAACCTAGTTACTAAGTGGAATTTCAAGAGTAATACTGATAAACCAAATAAACCGTAACATGTTTTGAGTGGAATCTTTCTCCAAAAGAAGAGTCTCTTTGGTGGACAACTAGCCAAACATTTTAACTAAGTGCAAGTAATTTTTAGATAGACTGGAACTGATTACTTGCATAACTATGTTGCATGGAGGCTTGATCGTTTTTATGGATTAAAGACGCAGGAAAGATTGTCTAGCCAGATCTCAGATGACCTGTAATGTGTCTTGAGTGGTACCCAAAGTGATTGTTTTGTTTTAAAACTGCACAGCAGCAACATTTTTAAGATGTGGTTTCTTGCAGGATGTGTTTCTGGATTTGCGTGGGGTGAAGGTTACTAGTCCGAATATTCGGGAAAGGTTTTGTCTCTACCGTTCCAGTTTTCCCTGGCAGATTCCGTGCCAGATCCCAGCAGAGGTGGATTTTGACGTGTCTTTACTCGGTGCTCTGTTTGAACGAACTTCCGTGCATCTTCAACTTGTGCAATCTGCCAGTGTAAAGTGCACAGGGTTTAGTCAAACAAAACTCACCACAACAAATAAAACAGGAACATAATAACTGAGCAGGGAAGGTCACTTTTATGGAGCCGTGCCAACAGCTGGGGCAGATGGCAGATAGAAATTTACCTCTGGTTTTTGCGGCTCGACTGGGTTTCTTTCTCTTTCACGAAGACGGCGGCCTCACCTCCACGGGAAAGGTAGGAAAATTCACCTTCTTTGGCACTGAAGATGATCCTAGATCAAAAACAAACACATACATTCTGAATTTTGCACAAGTTTTAAAGGTATAAAAAGTACAAAATAAAAATGTGATGCAATAAAAATGCACATCAATAGTAATAAAGATAAAACTGTGTATTCATTATGGCAAAATAATATATAAAAATAATATTACATATAATTATATAACATAATAATTATATATAAAAAAAATGTGTCAAAATATGTTTCTCTGCTTACTTAGACTGTCTTTCTCCTGATTTGATGCGTAGTTTGCGGATGTGGAAGGTATCGGGGTTCCACCATGGCCAGCTGATGAGGGTGTCTTTCTCCCAGAGAAGTTTTACCATCAGCAGCTCTCCGATGTCTGTGTCCGTGGTCAGCAGGAAAGACATGGTGGTGTTCGTGTTCAAAGCAGGCCTGTGGATTAAAAAACCATCTCTATCACTTTCTCTGTTATCTCAGTTCAGGACGGAGTCCAATCTGAGGCAAAACATGGTCTAAAATAGTTGCATGGCCTGTTTTTTGGTACCATAAAAAAATCACTGAAACCAAAGAAAGTCCAAGATCTTTCTTGGTAAATATCTTAACATTGCATTTGTAGTTAATTTAGAGCTAGTGTGAACTAAGTCCTGACATATCAATCAGGAAATGCTGCTAACTTACATAATGTAGGGGATATTTTCCTTCTCGCCATGGATTCCGTACAGTGAGATCTTCATGGGCTGATCAGTGTAGCTTAATTTTGTCTTGCCGAAGAAGTGGACCTTTACTTGATAATGGAAAACTGTGAAAAGATGGTTATATTTAGAAAGGATTTTTAATATAAAATTTAAAAATCATCTAAAAATCTAAATTTATATAAAAATAAAATACATTCTTTATTTGTTTTATTAATTTCATAAACTTTGGTGCTCCTCACCTTTATATGGCATCACGTCTCTGGTCTTCATGTACATCTTGCTGCTTCTGCGTGTGCGAATTTTGTTGACTCCGTAGCCCACCTTGTTGCAGCGGTTCTTGCGGCAGCTGAGGCACATGCCCTTGTTGAAGCTGTCTTTGGAGCTGCAGTGGTAAGCCATGCTTTCTTGCTCCTGGTTCAGCAGCGAGTCGATGAACAGGTGAATGGAGCGCTCGTGGGAGCACTTCACGATCTGATCCATGTCTGTGGAGAACCAAGAGAAACGTTAAGGCTTGTATTTGTGATTTGAAATCTAAGAACATCTGAGGAGGACAATGGGAACGCACTTCTTAAACCCGAGGTGGCCACCATCAACACAGTGTTCTGGAGGTCACAGCCGGGTTGGAAGGTTCCTCCGTTGGGGTAGATGTCAATGTGGCCCACCGGCCTCTGAATCCCAATGCTGCGATCTGGAGAACCGCGAGTGTTGGTGTGAAGAACGTCCACGAAAAGGGCATCATCGGGGGAAAGAGTGCTTTGGGCATCTGCGTACTCAAAACTAGGGCCAGCAGGATCCATGCCTGAAGATACAATAAGATTGGTCCATTAATGGTTGATCAATGCATTTTTACGGGTAAATTAGAAAAGTGACACCCTAGGAAACAACATCAAGTTACCTGTGATTCTGTTAACTTTATGTTTGGTAAGAAGACCAGCGATTCCTGCTACATGAGCACCAAGACTGTAGCCCAACAGATGCAGCCTCTCCCAAGGATAGTCAATCTCAGCCTGGATGAAGAAACCAGAAAATATGAAGTTTACTGCATAAAACAAACTCTATATCTTCATCAGATGCCCTTCATCTTGACGTAGAACAAATCACCTCCGAGTGTTTGACATACCTGTAACCAGTTGACAAACTTGGCCACATCCCTCCCCACTAGTTTGGTGTAGGCAGCTGATGTAGGGTAGTGTTGTTGCGCGCGGGACAACCAGTCCACTACAATCACGTTGGCTGTTGGCTCTCGATCATACAGGGCTGTTACCAGTTTGGGAACCCAGCTTTCAAACATACCCGTGACCTGAGACGAAATCATTGGCGTCATGGTTTGGACTGCTTTGCACATTCACTCAATATTGTCAACAAGTGTAGTAGAAACACTCACCGTCCATCCGTGAATAACTATGAAAGTCTTGGTGTCTGGATTGAAGTTACATTCTTTGATGGTTTCGGGTTGGCCTGGAACTATGTAGCACAGATCGTCTTCAGGTTCTTCGATGGTCCTGAAGGAAAACTTGGACTCAATGTCACTGAAGTCCGTCATCCATTCTGTGGCATTTTCCATGATGTTGTCTGTCAAAATCCAGATTAACAAGTTTAACTGCAAGCAAGGTAAGTGCAGCCTACATTAAATGCTTTTTACTTGTAAGCTGCTTATAAAAAATGTAATTATTGAAGTTGTAAAGAAGCTTATCTTGCATGTGCTTATACTTTTCACTTATTTTGTATATGAGGAATTATTTCCACATGGCAAGCTTGGATCCTTTCCCAGTGCTTGACTGACTATACATAAAAAAATAGTTTAGCTATAAGTCCTTCAATATGTGTTCATAACTGACTGGTCTGGCATGTCAAATACATGTAAACAAAGTCTCAAACAACCGTTTGACATGATAATTACTGTGTCGTATATATTAAAGTCAAAGTTTACCATTTATTTAGATACTATTAAGTTTTATAGATAATGTTTACAAATCATCAAGCTTGGAAGATATTTTAAAAGGTAAAAGTTGATGAAAATAGACTGACCATAACAAGACTTGAAGGAATTAATGACATTTACAAGCGCCATATAAGAATAAATGCTACTTAAAAATACAAAAGATTAATAAAACCAAGAAAAAAATGTACATTACTTTTTTTTTTACCAAAATATTTTTTGCACCACCAAACATGGTCTTTTAAGACATAAAAATAATAACGCAGTATATAAAATAACATATAATTGTATAAATAAAAAATACAATTAACAATACATTTTGTAACATTTTGCACGACATAATTTATAAATATAAAAGTATAAATTTATATAAAGATAATGCATAAAGGTATAAAATTAAAATGCAGTAAAATAAGGTCATGCCTCCTACATAACTTATGCGGTCATACTGGTGCAATCGTTTTCTGATATTTGTCACTACTGATATTGATTATTCGACTTCCAGTTAAGCACCGGAAACCTGTAACTTTAACACTTTTTAAACTTTATAAACAACTTTCATTCTATGATTTCATAAAACAAATAAGCTTATACTTACTAAAAGTGTTAAATTCACTCGCTGGCTCAATCGTCGTTGCAAAACCCGAGGAAATGTAGACCAAATACATCCAAGATATAAAACAAGCGCTGCTCACTCTCCCCATATTAATATAATTATAATGATCACGGATGCAACAACTTATTATACTGAGCGTAAAAGCCGTTGAGATCCGGGTATTTACAGCGTTACAGCAGGTTAATATTCCAGTTGGGGGGTAGCAGCTGCTTGATATCTTGTGTCCAGAGTTTCTCTCAAGAGTTTAAATCAGTACCGCTACAAGTGTGTCTTTATGCTCCAGTGCGGGACCGCATGCAAATCAGTGAAATTTTATTGGTCAAGAGAGGCGGGGTAAGACCTGATATGACCAATAAAACGCCAGGAACCCCCACACTGACTCATCACTTACAATTACATGTCTATGAAGTTGTGAGGCCCCTGAGAGTCTACATGCAAATCAGTTTATCAAGCACTTTTTTTTTTTTGTGGTGAAATTCAGTTCCAATTCGTTTTTCTGAATCTAAGGTATTACAAAATATAAAAACACATTGCAAATGCAAATGACAAACGTGTTTTAAAAAGTAAATTATTAATGAGTTATGAAGAATATTTTTTTTTAATTACACTTTTAATTGTTTACTTTTACATTTAAAGTCATTTTTATTTAAAAGTGACATCAATTAAAAGTAACTATAACTGTATATTGTAAAACTATTAAAAACTGAATTAGCTACATGACTGTAATTAGGCATAATCATAAATCTTAAAAATAATCAGGGACTTCTGTCAAAGTTGTGTGGTACACTTTTATATCATGGAATGTATTTATTTAATTACTTACCTACTTACTAGTTAAATGTTGGCAATATCACTGCCTTTGTATTCCTACAATTCTGATAGATTTTCAGATTTATGTTAAGGACCTCATTCCTGTTTGATCATCACAGTCTACTCAAGGTCATCACAACCAACTGATAAAATCGCCCACACTGTTTGATCAGCGCTTTGAAACAAATTAAAATGTCACTTTAAATCCAGACATTGTACACCGTGTTCACACAGAATGCCTACCGCTCAACTAAAACACACCTGCGGGAATATTTGCCAAGTTAAAAACCAACAATATAATGTGTGCCAATCACAGCTTGCTCTTGGCAGCATATGGAAGAGGGTCACAAATATCAGTGTGATTTCCATTCAGGGAGACAGACGGTCAGTGGGCGTGTTTAGCCACCCTGCGTCTCATTGGCCAGACAGCAGTGAGCTGACAGACAGCCAAGACTTTTTAATGTTTTAGCAATGTTTCATCACTTGCTCACCAATGGATCCTCTGCAGTGAATGGGTGCCGTCAGAATGAGAGTCCAAATAGCTGATAAAAAAATCACAATAATCCAAAAATAATCCACATGACTTCAGTCCATCAATTAATCTTGTGAAGTGAAAAGCTGTGAGTTTGTAAGAAACAAATCCATCATTACGTTTTTTTTTACTTCAAACAGTCGCTTCTGGCCAAAATATGAGTCCATAATCCATAATAATGCTTCCTCCAGTGAAAACGTCCATCCCCTGTTCTCCTCTCACATCGAAGACCACCTGTTTAGAAATGCTTTGGACCATTTTCGCTCGCAAATAGTGCTTGAATTGTGCATAGTTCTCTCAAGATTCAGACAAGAGAACTTTTTTTCACTGGAAAAAAGCAATATTATGGATAGAGGACTCATATTTTAGCCGGAAGCCGGTTTGAAGTTAAAAACATCTTATTCATGGATTTGATTCTTACAAACATGCAGCTTTTTGCTTTACTTGAGTCGTGTGGATTGCTTGTGGTTTACTGTAATGTTTTTATCAGCTGTTTGGACACTCATTCTAACGGCACCCATTCACTATAGCTGATGATGAGCAAGTTAAAAAATGCTTAATTTCTCCAAATCTGTTCTGATGAAGAAACAAACTCATCTACAGTACATCTTGGATGGCCTGAGGGTGGCTACATTTTTTTTTGTTGAACTATTCCTTTAATATAATGTTAAAAATAGTATTTTGGTTTGGATGAAGAACTTTTGGAAAGCTTAGGTAATCCTAAATGGCCCAACCCAGAAATTCCAAAGCAGACAACGCCTAACACCTGTTTATGGCTATGGTTTGTCACATAGTAATCAGTGTTAAAATTCGGTATTTACTGTGCTCTGGTAATATTATCTTAATGAAAGACTGCAAATGAGATGTAGTTTCCACCTAAAATTTGCACAGTTTGATGTACTAGCAGGCCTCCACAAATGTGTTTTTATATATTCAAATGCATATTTAATTTCTGAAGCATTGCGAGTATATCAGCATTGCTGTTTAAATAGATGTTGCAAATTTGTTGCATGTATAAAGTGCAGCATGAAATAGCAGCACTGAATACAACAACATCAGACTCACAGATTTGCATCTTTTACACAGTTCGGGGAAATATGTTAACAGTGATTCCAAATGTTTGCAAGAGCTCTAAATAAAACCCATCTGGTCAAGGCCATGACTCAAACTTCCAAGGCTTTCATCTTTTAGTCTTATCCTTCATTCCCATCTTGAGTTTAGCAAAGGTTTTTTGATTACATAAATGAGACCAGTGCACCAGTCTCTTGATAGCTGCATCTACTGCATTCATGTTGAAACATTAGGATTGCAGAGTCCGATCCCGATGGGCATGAAACGAATGCCCCTTTCAGCTGTGAATGTTGTAACTTTGTCTGCTTAAACCCTCAAACGGGGTAACTGGAAAGATTTAGATTTTGTCTTGTTTGACACCTATGAAACCTATAAAAGATTACTACAAATAAATATAAAATATAAAAAATAAAAAAATACTTTAAAATAATAAAATATATATATATTATTAAATAAATTATATTAATTTATGTATTTATTTTTTATATATTTTTAAGAATTTAAAAAAGTATTTTAATGTATTTATTGTAATGCATTCAGTACTTTCTGAGAAAAGAAATGAATATTTTTAGTCTTTTTTTCACCCACCTATAGTAAGAGGATGTGAGGAGTTTATAAAAATAATCGGAAGTCTCGCTTCTCAAAATGAATGTGTAAGAGGTTTCTTAGTTTTTTTAATAGAATGTTTAATTTAGATTCACGTCACTCATTATGGTCGATGACAATGCAAAATGTCAGATTATGACAAATATTGATGTAGAATAAATAGCCTATGAATGGTCAGGCAGCTGTTATTCATGGAAATCAATGAAAACGCAATATGGGTCATTATGAAACTTTTTTTTTTTTACAATAATAAGGTGGTTTTAAAGTTATTTCTATAAGATTTCTAAACATTTTATCAGATACATAATGTGTTAATTGCATTTTGCCATCTTCATTGTGCATGAAGTTGTAAAGCTACAAGGTGCTTCTTATAAAGAAAATTTAGTGCTGATAATTCTTCAGAACAGGGTTGACATTTTTAAGATTGCCCTCTACTGACAAACACACACAAATATATGATAAATTAAAAAGTAGAGAATTTAGATGATGATGAATAGTTCGTAGCTACTTTTTAAAAATGTAAAAATATAAATAATGGCAAGGGTTGATATCTGGGGACAAGATTTAAGACTTTTGAGTACGACTTCTGTCAAGTAAACTGAAATGTACATGTATATAGATGCTAAATAAATAAAAACTATATAAAAAATTCTAGCTTCTAGTAGCGTACCATTTTTTCCCAATCAAAATATGCATGTTTGCAATATCGTAAGCTTTTAAATAGAGTTTTTCCCTATAGTTCTACTTAAGTATTGTACATCTCGTATTTAGATTTATTCAGGAGGGGGTTTAGACATTTTGACAGAGCAAATAAAGGCTACAAGCCTCCCGGCAGAATCCAGTCACGTGCTGATGAGGGCTTTCTCTCAGCGTGAGATAAGCCTCATTGTTTTGCTTTCAAAACCACGAATGGTGAAGTTCAGCGAATGCAATGGATTAGCATTACATTCAGTTGCGGCTGTTCTGGGTCCTTTAAAGGGGAAGTCGTCCAAAATGTTGGGTGTCATAAGGGCCTTTCGCACCGCTTTAGTTCCAGAACTAAATGTACAGTACTAAAGTACTGGGACGATTTTGCGCGAACTATTTCCCAGTACCATTTAAAGGGTTGCATTCGCACCGAGAGTGTGTACTAAGAAGTGACGTAAGCCGGTCGACAGCGACGTCATTTGTGCGCGGCGTTCAACAACAGAAACAAAGAAGAACAACAT
>NW_015552590.1:949136-951669 GCF_001515605.1 Sinocyclocheilus anshuiensis | reverse complement strand
GTTTTCATACGCGTTTGGCCAATCAATGTCTACTTACGTCACGATTAGTACCAGTTGTGCTGGTTAGACCCTGCTCCGGAGTAGGAGCTAATTTGGTTCTCGAAAAAGGCAGTCCGGTACTAAAAAAGCACCCAGTTCCGGCGGTGCGAACACGCCAAAAAGTGGGTAGTTCCACAATTAATTCTGGTACTATGAAAAGGTTCCCGCGGTGCGAAAGGCCCTATAGTGAGCAACAGCTGGCCGACTCGCTGCTCTCAGAGAACTGTGGGAGAAATCCAAGTGTTTAATCTTTCCTATAGACAGCTGGCCCCTGATGAAGAACACCCATGTGATTCCCTTTGCACACCATTATTTTTTTGATAGCCTATACTGAAAGCGCTGTTGCGGATGAATCAGACGATAAAAGACACATACAGTTGACTTTAATCCCCGTTGTGACATGAATCCGTTCCGTGACTTTTAAAAGTGATTCATTCAACAACAGCACATGGGTGATTCTATAATTGGAGATACATTTGGCATTTCATGAAGTTAAGGGAAAAAAACTGTTCACTAATAGAAATTCTTTCCAGTATCTTATTGAAAACATATTCAATTTTAATAATTCAGTGCTGGCCAAACACAAGTTACTTCCTTTTTTACTTTTAATGAAAAAAAAGAGAAGAAGATGTTTTTATGGTATTGTTTGTCAACTCTGTTACGGACAAATTAGGCAATGTGTAGAAATAACAATAAATCATAAAAGGAAAAATCCTTCTTGTATCATTAGACAAACAGTCCTTACATTCCAACATTTGGAACTGAGATAATATTTCACCTATGCATACCATAAAAAAAAATAAAAAAAACCTATGTCTTCACAGAATTGTCCATGTTTGTCAACTCTGTTACGGACAAATTAGGCAATGTGTAGAAATAACAATAAATCATAAAAGGAAAAATCCTTCTTGTATCATTAGACAAACAGTCCTTACATTCCAACATTTGGAACTGAGATAATATTTCACCTATGCATACCTTAAAAATGAAAAAAAATACCTGTCTTCACAGAATTGTCCAGAATTGGAGCAAATATTTTTAATCTGAAAATGTATTATATACAATTTCCAGTAAAAAAAAAAGAGAAATGTTGTTGAAATATTATAAGGGTGCATCATATCTCAATAATGTTTATGAGATTTTAAACAACAATTGTATAGTTTTTTTGTGAAAATAGTTCATAAACAGAGTTGACCCTTTAAGTAAAAGAATTGTAAAGTAACAGAATTGACAGAACTGTCCGATGCACTGTCAATTCTGTTACACTATTGTCAGCATTGTTACTCAACCTTGGTAACAGAGTTTGACGGTAGAATTCACAATTTCATTTTGTTTTTGCCAAAAACTCCACTTGCTAGCATAAATGCTAAGAGCACAAGACACTAATGAAATCATGATTAAAATACCTTTAAATAACCAAATTTGTGATCAGTAATACATTTGGTTTTCCTTTTGATATTGTGGTAACAGTGTTGACGTTCTTCAAAATAACTCTTGGTATAAGAACTTTTCAGATTAAAATATTTTCTCAGAGAGAGCACACAGACTTTTCAGTGCTTCAGATCTTATCAGTGAGGGAAAGTGTCATCATTTCCTGTATCTTACATAGTTGTGGGTGATAATTCCACCAATTTAAAGGCAAAATATGGTACAGTAACAAGAGTTGACGCAAGATTTATGGACACACATTTTCATAAGAAAAAAGTTATTTTTAAACAATTTAATGTTGTAGAATTAAGTAAATTAGTATTTAGGCTTTTATAAATAAAATATTACAAAAAGAAAAGTACAATAAAATATTGTGATTACACAATGATACATGATGGAAAAAATGCACTGACTCATTCGGACAACAGGAAATGATTTTGAGCTATTTAAGACACTTTTTACACAAATTATTCTTGTGTATTCTTTGTGTATCTTGTAATTCATAATAATAAGTAGCAAATTATTTAAATAATTAAAAATATAACCATTTGAAAAAAAGCAGAAAAAAATAATGACTTCGGACACCAAATGTACCTGCAATTATAGAATCACCCACATGCGACACATCTGGTCACGCGGCGCTGAATGCGGCGTAGCGCTGTTTCATATGAAATAACACGGCTGTCAGTGAGTTATGTTTTTTGTCAGCGATACTCTTGCTGTACACCCCCCGCCCCCCACCCCCCTGTTCCCACCAGAGCATAGAGAGCTCTGTTCCATATGCCACATCTGTTACGCCACATGTTCATGTTGTATGTACGTAAAGCACGCAATGAGAAGCTTCATACCACATGCATGTATTGCCATAATTCTCAGTGGAAGAATTTCTCTGTAATTTGAGAATAGCTTCATTCAATTGCAACATCAATGCAACGTTTGTTTACGACTCACGGAAAAGTCTGTAAAATGTTGTTTGGAGCATTTTTTTGTCAGGCCCCCGTTTGAAAAACATAACCCAACCGTTCTTTTGTTCTATGTTGCCAGATGTTGGCATACTGTTTTATAT
>NW_015552590.1:932681-948813 GCF_001515605.1 Sinocyclocheilus anshuiensis | reverse complement strand
ATATATATATATATATATATATATATATATATATATATAAATTGTTAGGCCTATTTAAAAAAGAAAACACAGGCATCAAAAATATTATTCATAATCAAGTTTTTATTTAAAAGAAAAATGTACTGTACTTTAAAAGTAAATAAAAGTGTGATGTACATTTTGTTCATTCAAAGATAGGCTATGTTTTCAGCTAACAGGGAATGTTCTCAGAACTTTGGCTCATTCTGGCAAGGTTCGCGTAAAGTTAAGAACATTCTTCCAGTAAAGTTAATAATTAGTTTAAAGTTCTTTCATTTTTAATAATGTTATTAAAAATGTAAGCACAAAAATGTTATTTATAAGTTGTTCATAGAACATTTTTCTGAAACATTTTAGTTGGATACTACTTGCTGCTTGTTTCAGATGGTTCAAATGCAAAAGATTGTTCAGAACTTTCAAAAGTAACGTTCTCATAATGCTTGCAAAATCATATAATTTAACATTCCCTTAATGTTTTTTCTAATGTTAACATAACCAACCAACCAACCAATCAATCAATAAAACATTTTTTAAAAAACTGGACATTTTTGAATATTCCGAGAACATTCAGAAATGGGAATGTTCTTAGAACATATTTTTGTTAGCTGTGTCATTCCAGGAATAAAGACTGAATAAAGGATCACAGATTTTTTAAGAATACTTTTCCTAAAGTATAGCTCGACTGTAATTGAACAACTTTAATTTAGGCTTAGCTTGGAAGTAGTGCCAAAACTGATGGAGAGTCCTGCTTTTGATGCTAATGCTCTGTGCACCATTAATGTTAGCATATACCTGTTCAAGCTAAAAACAGTCTATTTTGATCGACTTAGCAGAGTTTCAGAGTAGCCATAACACTGTTTGGCATCAAAAAACCTCTTTCACCTGTGATATTTACCTGTCTCTACAAGTCTGTTTGGGTGTGTGAACATCTTGTGAGCAATCGTGTGATGTTTGAAGTATCTTATGCAGCAGCTTTCATGGGCAATGCCGGCCAAAGAACTCAAATGCACTTGGCACACCCGGGAGTCTTTTCTCTCAGCGGGGGCTTTACCACAGACTACTGCAAACTGTGTTTCACAAGTCCTCACTCCCAGGAGCATCACACTGAAGACGCTTGTTCAACCTTTCCCTCCTCGCCTTTCACAATACCTCTGATTAGAGCATACCGAGTTCGCATCCAAATGATTTGTGTTGTTTTTGGTATGCTGACATTTTAAAATGCCCGTTTTTCTTTGTCTGTTGGAGGCGAATACTTTTGGTTCTTCATTATTCGCATAATCTGAAGTCTTTCTATGCTCACTTCCTATGAATTCCACAGAAACACTGTAAGGATGTTTTTATAGCTTGGAATAGCTGTGTCCTAGATTGCTCTCTGATGTTGCACAGATTGGACGCCTGCCACTGCAAAATATAGTCTATCATGCTGTGCATTAACAACACGCATAATGTCACCTGATGCTTGAAGGGTTTGAGCCCAGTTTCTTGACCGTTTTAAACTTAAGTGAGAACATCAGTTATTGTTTCTGTTCGAATGCATGTCTTCAGGCAGGATGCAGGGGCCTCTGATTGTTTTCAGAGAATAGAGCAACTGGAAGAATGTTTTTCATGTAAGCGGAGAGCTCAAATGGGAATAGGACGGATTAACTTTTGAAATTAGGTTGATGGATTTGGAAGAGATTTATGTTGGCAAGTCTACTTTAATAGTTCCGTTACTTAGTCAAGTTATTTCTATACCAACAGCTGCACTAAATGCAGCTGCGAGTAATAATGGCAATGGTGGCTCCACCTGTCTATTATTGGTTGGACAAACAGATAGCGTAAACTCAAGACTTTCATCAATGTTATAAAGAAAAAAGCTCTCTTTAGTGCAACTGACTAACAAAAATATTATTTATTAAATATTTTAAAATTAAGTACTTAATTTCCTCCATGAAAAATTTGCAAATGTCTACCCTGCTGAAAAAAAAAGAATAGAAACCACTAGGTTTCCACTACAAATACCATTACAAACATTACAAACCATCAACTACTAACCATTAAAAATGGTTTCCTGTAGTGTGTTTCGAGACATATTTCATTAGGATTTAGTGGTTTTAACAAGTCACCAATAGAAGGTGACAAATTACCAATAGAGACCCACAGGGAGCATTAGGCTATAGTTTCCAATAAAACCAATACAATTCCCGTTATAACCAGTAAAACCATTACAAATTCTGTGATTTTTTCTATTGTTTTATTCAGCAGATATGAAGCAATATGTAAAATCTGAGCGATCACCTGTTGCGAAAACAGCCGTAACAGCAGGGTTTTTATACATATTTGGAGTCATTGCTCCCTCTACTGGTCATTATACAAGTTAACGTAGGAGGACAAGTAGCTTATAAACTTTGCTCAACGAATTATATTCATTCATTCAATATATTCATTTAGTCTAATAAGATCTGGATGACTAAGTCCATGTCCTTCACTGTTTGACAGATGCTTTTGTGTGATTTTAAGAATATATTTATGAAATATTAATATTAACATTCAATTTATTCTGCGGTTGTTGTATTGTGTTGTAGCTATTGCGTTTTTTGTATTGTGTTTTTCAGTTATTTTCATGGTGCAGTACTTATTTTTTAAAGGGTTAGTTACCCCAAAAATGAAAATTGGCTTGTGTTTTACTCACCCTCGAAGAAATATCCATGTTTCAAACGTAATAAACACTTTTATATCACTTCTGCCAACTGTCATACGCGGAAGCCGTTCCGGCGGAAGACGTAGCACGTCGGCATTGCGTGATTAGTGACGAATGCGGAGAGACAACAAAATAAAACGCCGGTCAGTTTAGCAAATGGCTGCAATATAACAAAGAGTGAAAAATTGAAGGGGGTCTGAATACTTTCCGTACCCACTGTAAGCCAAGAGGAGACTGTTTTCCTTTGCTAAAGTAAGGAAACATTGCTTCCTTTGCTCCTATAAACAAACTCCTGAGACTAGTATATCTCAGAGGCGCGCGCGCTGCGTATATGTCATACGCCTTCCGCCGGAACGCCTTTCGCGTATGAAAGATAACAGAAGTGAGAGAAAAGTGTTTATTACGTTTGAAATATGGATATTTTTCTTACAAAAACACATGGATTCACTACAGAAGGCCTTTATTCACCCCCCGGAGCCGTGTGAAGCACATTTTATTATGAATGCGCGAGCTTTATTTGACGACTTGTGGACTGTTCAACTGCAACACCCGCTGACTGCAATGATAGAGCTTGGAATAGCCAGGACAATTTTTAATTTAACTCATACTGGATTCGTCTGAAAGAAGAAAGTCATATACACCTAGGATGCTTTGAGGGTGAGTAAAACACAAGCCAATTTTCATTTTTGGGTGAACTAACCCTTTAAGTAGCCTAGGCTACATCATCATGCAATCCCTTACTTTGTTCGCAAGATGGCGAGATTGGGCTTGGAAAATATGAATCTGAGTCGTTCACGTGGAAAAGCAGTTTGTGGTCAAAATAGCGATCTACAGTGCCTGCATTGCCCGCTAATATACCACAAGGGGGCACTTTAGTTTTTGCTAGTGCTACAGTTAGAATCAGTCGTCAATGTTTGCATAACTGTTAGTGACAAAGCGCTTAAGGACAGACTGCTACCAAACAGCGTTTCAAATAGGCTAAAGTGTTTTATATTGATGTGAACTAGCATATGGGAACGTTTGAGGCTAAACTTTAATGTAATGTTAAAATAAATAATTATAATTAATACCAAACCTAATGTAAGGTGGATTTGTAAAGAAAACTGGTGACCAGTGGGATTGTGAACCACACAACCACAGATAGCTGTATAGCTGTGTTGTTTTAAAGCTGTTTCCTGTTTATCCTGTCACGTTTTCAGCACTTATAAATACCAGGAGATCAGAACTATGTGGCTGTGCTTTTGCATCTCTCTCTCGTTGCTACTGTAAAAATCAGACTTGTGGCTGTACTTTCTGTGCTCTTGTTTCTTTAAATCGAGTTATATCTTACAACAGCTTATTCCCAAGACAGGCAGCCAGCGGTTTGGGGAATTTTTACCATAAAAGGTCATGCTGAGCTGAGCTAGGGTTTCCTGTGGGAGGGGCCTGTGATATTCTACCTTGGTCTCTCTCTCACTTACTCACAATTACTCCCTCAGTCATCTCCTTGTCTTATCTCCAGCTGAATGCCTGCATTTCCCAAACAGAACAGATCATTCTGCACTTAAAAGAAGCATACAAATACATCAAGAGTTGAGACGGAAGCTAAAATAAATGCATGTGTGTGTTAAGCATATGTGCATGTTAGTTTTGGAGAAGCTACTTTACAACTGTAGCTTGCTTGACAAGCTTGTGAAAAAGTTTTCTGCAGAATATTCATATTTAGTGACATAAAACTTATTAAAGGTCATCATGGATCGCCATCTTGGCGTTAGTGACGTCCAATCATTACTATGTTCATTAGCGGCCAAATAGTAGCCTACAGCGAAAGAATTTTGTGGGTAGCCTAATAGGCTACTTTTGTCATGCTATATGCTACGATAACTGTTAAAAAAACAGTTTGTTTAAAGGGGTCATATGATGCGATTGCTTTTTCAGACCGATGAGCTTTGTAAAAATCGACACGTTTCAAAAAGGCGGGGCATAGAGTAGAAACAATAATGTACAGTATGTGGAAAATAATGTGTTTTTTTAACTTTAAACCGCAGTAAATGAGTAGTATACCACAATATGACAATTTAGACGTTTCACAGGTTTTTTTTACACACAATTTGACATTTTATAAAATAACTTTTGAACTTTACAGATCGAATAATTGCCAATTTTGTTAGCAAAAACGTATGTCAATGCTTTTGTTTTGACTGAGGAACAATATTTTATGTGGTAATCGACCTTGACTTTAACTTGTATTGAACTTGGAATGTTGTACATTGATCTAAGCAATTTTTAGATTTCTACCTGGATTAAATTAATTCCTAAAACATGTTTTTGTCCTTTGGCTGATTTTACAAAGTACACTTTGTGTTGTACTCGTCCGTTAAACTTCTTCCACAACATGACACACATTCATACTTCCCTTCATCCTTAAAGCTCAGCGGGACAGGCATGAGTAAGTAACGTTGAACGAATGCCAAATGACATTACATCTTTTCCTTACAACAGTGCCTAAGGGAGGCCAACAAAGGCAGGGCACACTGGAGTGGGTATACAGGTGCCAAACATCTGTGTATTGCTATGACGTCATATGTAACGATGACATGCAGCAAACGTCAGAAAAGCCGTCTGTCTGGAGCACAGGTGTTTTTGGACACTCTTCTCAGAATGTTCATCCAGGTGTTGTGGAGAGTGAATCATATGTTTGACAGACGAATATGTCTAAGGTACATGCCAAACATGTCTTGCAGTTTTACCACCTTGATGCGAAAGTTGTGGTTTGTGGCATGGTGGGAATTCAAGCATTTGTTTAGTTAAAAATGTAAAATGAGAACTTCTGAGCGAAAATAAAACTGAAGACCCAGTTTAGAAGAAGCTAAACTACACTATTTGTTGTAATTCACAAAACGTCTAATGGAATGGCTGGTGTCCAATAGCAGTTAAGAGAGCCAGTGGGAAAAAAGTGTTACATTCTGCACTTCTGCTCTAGTTTTTAGTGCCAAAGCAGTTAAACCCAACGGTTTGACCATTTAGCACTTTCGGTCTCAAAAACTCTAAATCAAGTGTGTGCATTTGCTTTATGTCAGACTTGACTGAACAAGGCATGAAATAAATAGAAAGCCACTTTATTTCCTTTCAACGTATATATGATTAACCCTTGTCTACTAAATTGGGGTTTCAAATGTGTTCTAAGTGGGTTTTTGCACATTGCTGTGGTGGTTGACTACGTAGGCAGCCGTTACTTACTCAATTTAAAACGGCCCACTTCCAAGTTTCTGTAATATTCTTGTCATGAAATAATCTTTAATGTATGCCTACAGGATTTTAAAGGCCACCAGATTAAAAGTATAAATGGTAAGCTTATTATATGGCTTATTGTATGGCTACTTTATAATTTTAGCTTAAAGTTTGTGATAAGTAAAAAAGTCCATTACAATGCACAAAAAAGTCAGCAACAAGACGAACACCGCCTGAAGTGCTCCGCGGTCATTTCGGTAACTGAGATGCAAGATGGCGGCAATTGCATATGAAACAAGAATAAATGGCGATTTTAGTTCCGGCTAAGCAGTTTGAATCAATGCCATGAACAATGGTAAAAATAACTGAGCGCCCAGTGCCGTGATTGACCAATAAGAATGGAGTATTTCAGAGAGCTGCATAATAAGAAAAATAATAGCGCCTTCCACAGCAAACCTCACAATTTGAGGTATCATCATGACTGCTAAGGGTTAGGGGTTTTGAAAAGTACATAACCATCATTTTTAGGGTATTTGAATGAGTTCTTTAGATTAATTTGTTGATGATTGTCATATACACTTTTAAAAATAAAGGTTTCAAAACGAGGTTTTCGCAGAAATTCTAGTGAATAAACATTTTTGGTTCCCCAAAGAACCTTTCAGTGAACAGATCTTAAAAGAACCATTCTTTTTCTTAACGTGAAGAACATTTTTTTATATATATATATAATTCAAAGAACCCTTTTCTAATAAAGAACCTTTTGTAGGATGGAAAGGTTCCATGAATGTTAAAGGTTCTTCATGGAACCTTCAATGCCAATAAAGAACATTTATATTTAAGAGTGCAACAAGAACATGAAACAAAAGTTCTTCCACCCGTAAGCTCAATTACGTGGTTAAATCTGGACGCAGGTCCTATCTGCTCACCTCTCCATCCCTTGGTCCTTTTGTAAAAACAATATGCACCACTCCAAATAAGGAGAAGTGCTTCTGACTGTGTTTGGTCAAGGCCATTCCTTCTCACAAGTGGTTAGATAGGGAGACGTGTGTGTGTCTGTGTGTGTGTGTGTGTGTGTGTGTGGGGGGGGTAGACTTTGGTTGGGTTATGTAAAGCGATCCAGCATTGCTGGCAGCTCTTGGTTGCAGGCAGCATCAGCTGCATTCTTCTCCTCTCCTAAATCTCCTCGCATCCATTAGTCTGACCACACTTTCGGCTGAAGGACCAAGAACTGCACTTCGTTCGTAGCTCCCTTGAATTTCATATTCGACCCAGACACTAGATCAACCTGCAACCATGGAGGCCATAAAGAAGAAGATGCAGATGCTCAAACTGGACAAGGAGAACGCCATCGACCGGGCAGAGCAGGCCGAGACAGAACAGAAAGCTGCTGAGGACAAATGCAAGCAGGTAAGAACTCAGAAATTCAGGTAGATCCAGATAGAGGAGAGTGAAGTGAAAAATGTAAGAATGCTTTGAGTCCCAACAAAAATGCTGGCAATAGTGTCTGTCAAGGCTGGACTGTATGATTGTAATCAAGGAGAAGTGAGCCAAGACCTCATACTTGAAAACCAAGTATGCATTTAAGCTGCAATTCTGGGTCTTTCACAACAGTGTCTACTTATTTTGTACAATTACATAGGAATCCTAAAAAATCTGCACCTAACAATGAACAATTATTTTAAGGCATTTATTAATCTTGGTTAATGTATTTTTTTTCATATATTAATACTTTTTCAATGTTAAAAGCTGTATAGGTTAACTTTAGTTGAATAATAATAATACATTAATAAATACTATTAATAATGAATAACAAACTATTTGCAAATGATTGTGAACTGGGTTATTGATATAATATAGTGTATATTTAATAAAACTGTATGTGTTTTATACTGTACTCTAGAAAGTCACTGTGGAAATTTTGCAGCTCCTTGCAAACAGACAAATACCTCAGTCAATGAATATTGGCTGTAAATTAATCCATCTTCCACCTTTCATAACACCTCAGGTTATAAATGGACAAGAGATGTCAGGCTGTCTGGAATCCTAGTAGATGAACAGACACTCTCTTAAACACAAGAACCCAGCCAAACTGATAGCCACAGATAGTGAAGTGTTTGTGAGTGTTTATCTCACTTACTGCCATATGACAGTTTACCTCTGACTAAAATTAAATAGTTATCTGTCCATTACAGAGAGAAGGCCTATGATTTTAATATGGGTTATCAAAACCTTTTTTTTTTTAAATATGTATTTTTTGTTTTAAATAATAATAATTACAACAACGATAATAATATTAATAATTGCATTTATTATAATTATTATTTAATTGTTTATTATTATTATTATTATTTAATTATTTTACTCTTTGATACCAATAAAAACAACATGATAAATAACATGATTATTATTATATGTTATAAAATGCATAAACATGCCATTCATGATAATCATATATGTTTTGTCTTTATTTAGACATAGCACAAAACATCCACTAGACTATACAGCAATAAAATTATGTTTATTATTAAATTATATTATTGTTTAGTCTGATATAAATAGTCAATAAAACAATAAAAAATAATTCATGTATGATGAATATTACAATTATTATATAAGGTCATATAATAATTATAAGTAATAATTATAATTAATTAGTAAATTTATTTTACTTTTAAAATAAAATATTATTTTATTTTAATTATAATTAATATATAATTAATTGTTATAATTATTATATGTAATTATAATAATATTATCAGTCATAAAATATTATAAATTATGAGTCTTAAAATGCAAAAAACTTTTATTTTTTATTTAGGTGACATGTCTTTACTAGACTACAGAAATAAATATATCTTTATACATTATGTATATGTATAGTATGTATAAGTATATTTAAAACGAATATTATGCACCAGAAAAAAATATTTAAAATTTATCAACATTCATTACTATACGCATTCCAGACAGATTTTTGTTTGGACGTCTGGGATAAATTCCCTTGAGTTATGTCATGTGTGCAGTGCTCTGATACGTTTACTCACTCTTCCTCATACAGCTGGAGGATGAGCTGGTCGGCCTGCAGAAGAAGCTCAAACAGACTGAAGATGAACTGGACAAGTACTCAGAGGCCCTGAAAGATGCCCAAGAGAAACTGGAACTGTCTGAGAAAAAAGCTGCTGATGTAAGTGATGCATTCTTTATACTAGGGTTCAATAAAAACAGAATCAGACATGATTCCTCTATGATAAACAACTTGAGTCATTCAGGCTTTGTTATGATGCTTTCACTTCCTGTCACTGCGGCTCCCCCCAGCTGGTCCATTTCAGGGTCACGGCACCATTTCCAAGTGTTTCAAATGGGGATTTATAGGGCAATAAAAAGCTTTACCTCAATAAAACATGTCAACACAAGACATGAATTTTTAAAATACCTTTCTCCTCAGGTTTACTTCTGCAATGCCTTGAAACTGACACATCGCTCACTGAAAATATCATTTTCAGGTTTAAACACACAACATACTTTTAAAGGAACGGTTCACACAAAAATGAATATTTGCTGAAAATGCACTCACCCTCAGGCAGTCCAAGATGCAGATGAGTTTGTTTGTTCATCTGAACAGATTTACAGAAATTTAGCACTTCATCACTTGTTCACCAATGGATCCTTTGCAGTGAATGGGTGCCATCAGAATGAGAGTCCAAACATCACAGTAATCCAGAAGTAATCCACATGACTCCAATCTATCAGTTAACATTTTGTGAAGTGAAAAGATGTGTGTTTGTAAAAAACAAATCCATCATTAAGGTGTTCAAACTTTAAACCATTGCTTCTGGCCAAAATATGAGTCCATAATCCATAATAATGCTTCTTCCAGTGAAAAAGTCCATCCCCTGTTGTCCTCTCACATCAAAGTCCACCAACATATTTCTAATTGTAAACAGTGCTTGATCTGTGCGTATTTCTCTCCTGATTCAGACAAGACAACTTTTTTTTTTTTCACTGGAAAGAAGCAATTATTATAGATAGAGGACTGCATTAATGATGGATTTGTTTCTTACAAACATGCAACTTTACACTTCACAAGACATTAATTAATGGACTGGAGTGGTGTGGATTACTGTGTTGTTTTTATCAGCTGTTTGGACTCTCATTCTGACGGCACCCATTCACTGCAGAGCATCCATTGATGAGCAAGTGATATAATGCACAATTTCTCAAAATCTGTTCCAATGCAGAAACAAACTCATCAACAACTTGCATGAGGGTGAGTTAATTTTCAGCAAATTTTCATTTTTGGGTGAACTATTCCTTGAAGTTGAAATGAAGCACAAAGTGTTTCACCTGTAGAAACGTGTTTGGCCTTAGGATGAGTGAGAAAATTGCCGTAATCACACCTGCATGGGTCTGAAGTGGTCCATCCTGTCCTCTGCTCTGATAAGCTCGGGTTACTCCTCACAATGTGACCTCAAAGGAAATGACTGCATAGTTTGAGAAGGAAGCTGGGGAGGGGCAAATCGGCTGTTTGTGAATCCTCAATGATTCCAGCATGGGGTAAATCCATTTAAAGAGAGATGTTGTCGTTGAACACAAAACACTTTTAAAAGACAAACCGTAACACCAAACTTTATTCAATAAGAGGACACATGTATTTTTGAGTAAGATTCATTTCCTGTAGAATGTTCTAGTTTTCTTTAGGCAGACTGAGAGGCCTAAAACTGGGAATACAAGCGCATTTCGAGTTCCTTGGAGCGTTGCCCTGAAAATGTGCTCCAGACAAGCCTACCACATGTCATGCATTAGAGGAAACTGTAAACTAATTATACATCTGCATTCGCAACGCCACAGAAGTAGGTAAGATACTCTCAATGAGCGAGGGATTTTCGAGGCCTGTTACCGATAAGTCAGTGAACAGCAGGGGAGACTGGGACTTCGGTTGCCATGTAGCAGCCCAGGAATCCCAAAAATGCAGCGAAAGCAAACACAGAGGGCCACACTCCTGTGACTAATGAAATCAATGCTGGCTCGTCTATAGAACAAAAGCACACTTCTGAGGAAAGTGTGTCACACATGAAATGGTGTTTAAGATCAAAACTGGAGGTTTTAATTGTGGGGGTTGTAATTGAAATCTTGCGTTTAATTGCTGTGTTGAATTAGTAAGTGGTGGCAAAGTCACAACCTGCAGTGAGAAGTGCATTTTGCCTTTTGACTACTTTGAATTTTCATTTTAAGAATTGAAATGAAAAACAAATGATTAACAAATTAAGTAGATGGTAACAAAACATTGATATGATTAAAAACATTATTTGTTTGCTTTAAAATACTGTAAAATGTTTTGTCAGGGGTGTGAAAATATAAAACAGCATATCTTATTCAAAAATATTATTTAATATGATTGAATCAACCTGAAAACATGAAGTTACATCAGCTAAAGTCATTTTTAATGGACAGATTGGGTAGAAATAACAGTGTTTCTCAAATAAGGGGCCTCAGAAAACTGCCAAGAGGGATGCAAGATGATGTTAGGCTATTCATAAGATGTTATAATGTAACTTCATTAAAATGATAACAGCTAAAATCAAGGTGTATAACATGATTTTTTAAAGTGACCCTTCTTGAAACGTCTAGAATTAAGAAATTAATTGTGGTTAATTAATGTATTTGCATGTTACATTTGTTAAAAATAATTTTATAGTGTAGAATCAAAAAGACGAGTAACTATAAACCAAAGGATTACTTCTTTCTATGGATCAGAGTTGTCAAACTTGATACAAAAACGTAATTAACAGAAAATGAGACTGAATTGTGACTCAATGGACGCCCCGCCCACCGTGACGTCACCGGTACCTCACTTTTTCACAGTTACATTGAAACTTTCCTGCAGAAGTTCTGCCTCCTTACATTCTCTCACATTCCAATGACTCCATGAGGCAGAAATAACCTCCTGCGAAGACCGCTTTTTGTTAATTGAACCGTTTTGTATTGATCCGGATTGGGAAGAATTTGGGATTGCACATTTCGTGTCGTTTTCACTCCTTTTTCTTTTCCTTTTTTTTGCACTGGCCATCCAAGTACATTAGCATTCCGTTATTTTTTAACATCCCTATATATTCGGGATTATATATATTTTTAGGCGTTATATTTTGACGTATTTATTTTTATAGCATTTTGAAAAGTTTTCCGTTGTTTTTTGCACATCGTTTTGTTTTTTCTTGACCAAAGTCGCGGATTGTTTCGTTTTTTAGTAGCAAATATAATATAATAAAGTATCTAAAATGACAGGTGTGACTTCTTTGGACGCAGTGAAGAGAAAGATCCAGACTTTGCAGCAGCAGGCGGATGACGCAGAAGATCGAGCTCTGGTTCTACAGCGCGAGCTGGACAATGAGCGCGAGCTCCGGGAGAAAGTGAGACACATCTTCTTATTTCTTTCATCTTACATATCGTCTTTACACTCTACGGACTCTTCTACGCGTTCCCTCTGTGAGAACAGGCGTCTATAAAAAGCTCCTGGTCTCCTCTGAAGACTATAATTGTATGTTTAGGTGAACAGTGAGACCTGGATGCAGACGTGAGGTTGTGGAATGAAAGGCGTTGGTCCAAAGGGACAGTCCGACCCCCAAATCTGCTTTTGGGCAGTTGTTAGGCCTCAGTGTTTTCTCATACAAGTTTATTGCATAATTTTACCGTTATTTTAGTCTTACAAACCATTTTAATTTACAAAATTAACAGTTTATTTGTTTTAACGTGCAATTGCTTTGTCTATTTAGGACTATCTGTTTAGTACTTTCATAATTCTTAAAGATTACTATCTATCTATCTATCTCTGTCTATAGATGAGATATTTCTACCCTGTCTGACTTTTTAGGTCTGAGGGACCTAATGTATTCAGTCATACAACCATTAATCCATCCATCCAACAGGAAAGAAAAACAAAGAAAAATGGTAGTTATTGCAGTTAAAGGATCCATTTCTACCTATTTTGTTGGTGTAATCAAAATTCATTTAGACTTAATTAATAATATTTTTGAATAACTTAATTTAGATGAAGAATAAGACTAAATGTTGTATGCGAGGAAGTTTTTCTTGATATGAAAATGCTTGTCAAGGAAGCCCTCTCCCCCACAGTCCTTGGTGGATTTAGATGCTTCATTTTATGACATTTTCTGACTCATCCCTTGTGGAGCACTTAATGTTCAAGCTGCTATAAGGAAACATGGCCAGAACCCTACAGTCTGTCTGTTCTCATTTGAATGGAATGGAACTTTAGGAAATGTGAATGTTCTCCTGCTTGGGTTTAGACAATGAACAAATGTTAGATCTTTCGTAGAACTCAAGAATTAGATTTTGCTCTACTCAAGAAAGACCCAAAGGATGTCCCATCCAGAGCTCCCAAAGGAACTGAGTCAGGATGTTGTCTCTTGCTCCACACTGGAGTTTCCTGTGGACCCTCTTCGTATTCAGATGACCATGCAGATATGCAGGAAGCTGGCACTGCTTAAGAAAAGTCCAGTTCTTCAAGTGTTTGTAGACCAATAGTGTGTCTTTTGTCTAGGACCTGTTGACTTTTACTGTTAATGGAGATCTTAAGAAATGTTAGGAAGGTTTTTGGTCCCATCCTTCTTCTACATCAACTTCCTTCTGTCTCTTTTGTGGTGTCGAGTCATATGCTTGTAATACAAATTTTGCTGGCTTTGCTTTCATAAGTGGGAGTTTTCCCACCCTTAGAGTGACAGAATGCTGCTGGACTTGGTCATGACGTGACCAATGACCTCTCCATGATGGTCCTAATTTATGTAGGTCATAATTCACAGCGGGGTTAAAAGTCAAGAACATGACCAGAAACATATGGTGAAGCCTGCACAAAAACCATTAGGCTCCTCAAATTTGCATTGACAGGTTCCCGTGGTGTTAAAACTGATAAAGACCTCTTTTGCATATCTTTTCAAAGTTTAGTCACACAAGTGGTCACTTACTTTACAATACTCCAACAATCTTCTGCTTTTCTTTGCGTTTGGTGAGAAATCACCAACCATTTTGCATCTGCAACTCTTTCTTTGGCTCTTTTACCAGTAAGGTCTCAAGAATATGAACTTGAAAACGAGCCTTCATTTCCTTCACTTCCTTACTTAATTTCCACTGTTCGTTTTCATCCGATAGGCCTTATTTTCATAATATCAGCCCACAGAAAGTTAATTACACTGATAGGGTTCGCCTCAGTGTTTGCTCAATGTCACATACAATAGTACTGTGCCTCAGGAAGTCGACAGCAGTCCCAGGTGATTCCCCCACATTTCAACCCTAAACGTATAATTGGATACGGACGTCACAGCGGCTCTAACAAGATCTGAGTGCACTGTGGTTTAAATGGGCCTGGGAATCCATAGATCTGGGAATGTCTCCGTCTCATATCACACATATGGGTGTTTGGGTTCGTTTGATAAAACATTCAAGGCTGCGTCCAGACGTTTTTCGATAAAATGTGGCGGTGTTTTTTTGGTCTTCTTTAGCCTTTAAATTCTTTTTGGCACTTCACCACTAGCATTCTCCAGAGCTCGTTTTACCATATATGGCTTGCATCTAAAGCAGCCAGGGAACGCGGTGACTAAGGAAAGGGCATTGCTCATGAGGGAGTATCCTGACCCTGAACTGAATGTGCATTTTGGGAGGGGAGAGGATGTGGAGTGTGTCCATTTCCTGTGCATTTTTCTCCTCCCCTCTCTGGCTCTCCTTTATTCGAAAGGAGGTCACCTTCCTACTCCATTGATGTGTTGGTGAAATATGTGTGAATAAATGTTCATTTGACCCCCTTCTTTAATAATGTTGATATTGAATAGCATATTTAAATGGTATTTTGTGAAATACGATAAATTTTGAGATAAATTGCAAGATACTAGCTCACACAATTATTTTGAGATTTTTTTGAGTCACAGTTTTGAGGAAAAAAGTCGCAATCACAAGAAATGTTATATCTTGAAATAAAACATATCTCGCAATTATAACTTTATTTCTAATAATTGCGAGATATAAAGTTGTATTGTGAAATTAAGTCACAATTATGAGGAAAAGTCCCAATTACATGAAATATTTTATACCTTGAAATACAACTTTATATCTTTATATTCCTCTTAATTGCGAAATATAAAAATCTATTTTTAGAGTCACATTGATAGTTGGTTTGAATTGGTTTGAAAGTTGTCACAATGTGAGATATAAAGTTGTATTGTGATATATACAATTAAGTCACAATTATGAGAAAATGTTGCTATTATGAGAAAAAAGTTATATTTGTAGACAAAGTCACATTGACCACGGATTCGAACAAGTTATAAAGTTACATTTGGATATGTTAAGTCACATTGTGAGATATAAAGTTTTATTGTGAAATGTAAGTCACAATTTTAAGAAAAAAGTTGGCATTACAAGAAAAGAAGTTGAAATTATGAGAAAACATTCGCAATAGTGAGGTTTGGCCCTATTCTGTGAGTTATAACATTAATTTTTGTGTTTTATTAAAGATATTTTTATGCTATCCAGTAGCAAACTAGCTATAAAAAGCTTGAAAGTAGTGTGGTATGTCAGCCTTGATCCCTTTACTACCGTTCATGCTCCAAATAGTCCATGATTGGACCTTAAAGAAAGCAGCAGGAGTCCGTAGCAGCAGCTCTGACTCAAAACAAAGATGCTATCAGAAAATGGACGATTTACTCCTCTTAACTTTTCCCCTATGCCTTGTTTTTCTGTCTCCTCTTAAAGTTTAAACCCAGATGCAGTTTCCTGGCTGTGAGATTTTCCTACCGTTCTGAGAGCATTGCTTGCTTGCTCAGTTGAGTGTCTGTGAGAGAGCCATGGTGATATTTGTCATAATTATAGTTGCAATTATCAGTCCAATAACTGGGCGGTTTGGCTGTGAGGTCTCTTGAAAGCTGAGAAATGTCACAGAGGCACCATTGTGCTCATTCTGAGGCCAATCTTTGTTTGAATCACAACGGGTGGTGGTGGTCGTAAAGGGTGCAAAAATGTTTTTTCTGTCGCAGTTGATTTGCTTTGTGCAAAAAAAAAAAAAAAAGACGAAAATGACATGCCATCATCTTGAAAATCCCCACAGACATGAAAAATATTAGAACATTATTTTATAAGCCACATGTTTGTTTGCATATAATAATAAGTAACCTTTGACCTTTTTTGTCGTCAGGCTGAGGGTGATGTGGCGGCGCTGAACCG
>NW_015552590.1:919058-932617 GCF_001515605.1 Sinocyclocheilus anshuiensis | reverse complement strand
GAACCGCAGGATTCAGCTGGTGGAGGAGGAACTGGATCGGGCTCAGGAGAGGCTGGCAACTGCACTGCAGAAACTGGAAGAGGCGGAGAAAGCAGCAGACGAGAGCGAGAGGTCAATGGAAACCTTTAATTTTTAAACAATGGCGGAAGGAATGAATTGCTGTGTTGCTTCGGGTACAAACTACATGGCTCTGGTGGACCAGAACATCTTCGTCTCATCAATCCACAAGCAAATGTATAAGATGCTAGCACAATGTGACAGAATTAAATATAATTTTAAGAGTAAAGGTAGTTACTTTTAACCATGTTTGAGAGGTTATTGTTCTCTAAGAGGGTTTTACCTACCTTTTTCTTGGTTTACAACTTTTATTATTTATATATATTTTTTTCAATATTTAAAAACTATTTTAAATATTCATTTAACATTTAAATAAATATTAAGAACTAAAAATATTAATACTAAATATTTCAGAACTGAGCTAAAAGTACATTTTCCATGAATTTTCAGAAATTCCATGCATGGAAATCACAATGTTCCATGTATTGTTCAATCCGGTTCACAAATTGTTTTGAATGATTCATTAGCAAATTTATCTGAATCAGTGTAAAAAAAAAAAATCTTATACAGTAATCACAAACAACCAGAAAGTTAATGGAAATTCATTGGTCGGAACCTATTTCCAGATTTCATGACCCTGGGAATGCTGTTTATTATGAAATAACACTCAGCGAATTTGTTGATCTGCAGCATATTAACTGAAGAGGTCATCAGTAACATCTCCTATTGATGATCTAATCACTAACAGCTTGTTTCACCTCCAGAGGCATGAAGGTAATCGAGAACCGTGCCATGAAGGACGAGGAGAAGATGGAGATCCAGGAGATGCAGCTGAAGGAGGCCAAACACATCGCCGAAGAGGCCGACCGCAAATACGAAGAGGTGAGTTACGAGCGCCTGAAGGAACAACGCTTCCAGATGTGTGAAGCTTGAGGTTCTTCATCTGAACGTCATCTCTGCTGCAGGTGGCCCGTAAACTGGTGATTCTCGAGGGGGAGCTGGAGCGAGCTGAGGAGAGAGCCGAAGTCGCTGAATGGTATCATTTGCCTATTCTCACACTTTTGTTCTCACACTTTAAGATGTGAATGTTTGTTGCTTGACCAGTTAAACCATTGTTTTCTTCTCAAACACTTCCAGCAAAGCTAGTGATTTAGAGGAGGAATTGAAAAACGTTACCAACAACCTTAAATCCCTAGAGGCTCAGGCAGAGAAAGTAAGTCAACATCTCTCTTTTATCTGTTAATGTTCACAAAGTCACAATTTCAGACCTCTATAATAATCATCGCTCGACTTCAGAGCCCGATAATTGCTTTGAAACTAAAAGACACAGTGTGTAATTTACAGTTAAAGTTCTCACAACACAATAGCTCTGAAAGCGATACAAAGTTTATACAGATTTGCTGTGTCTGTCTTTGTTTGCATGTTTCAGTACTCAGAAAAAGAAGACAAGTATGAAGAGGAAATTAAAGTTCTTAGTGACAAGCTGAAGGAGGTAAAGAAGGCAATGAATGAGACAAGGGTCAAAGATAAGCTGCCCTTTCTCATCCCGAATGTCTTTTTTCAACTTCCGTATTGTGTTTTTCAGGCCGAGACCCGCGCAGAGTTTGCAGAGAGGACAGTGGCCAAACTGGAAAAATCTATCGATGACCTGGAAGGTACGAAGATAGTAATCTTTGTGTTAACTGAGTTAAGCAAGTTTACTGTGGAGCCAAAAGTTCAACTTAAAATCTTTTGCAATATTGGGAAGAGAGTAGGGCTGCACGATAAATCACATGCGATATTTAACTCGCATCTTATCAGTAAAGCCGGTTCTGTAATCAGCGGTAAATCTCCATCACCTGCGGGCTTTCACTTTGAGCAGCATTAACTACACCGATCCGTCGTGCACTGACCACGTTCATATTCACGCGATTTTTTGCGCAGCTCGTCAGTGCACAACGGCTCTGTGTAGTTAATGCTGCTCAATGTGAAAGCACGCAGGTGATGGAGATTTACCGCTGATTACAGAACTGGCTTTCTGACAAGATGCGCATTAAATATCGCATGCGATTTATCGTGCAGCACTAGAAGAGAGTAAAAGTAAAAGAACATAGAGATTCTGTTGGCTTAACTACATGTTCTAGAAGTGCAAGTATCTGTTTTCCAAACACTGTACTGTAGCTTTTCCCATAATTAGCAATGACTACTATTGTAGCTGTGACAACATGTTGACTGATTCCAGTGCATCGGTTCCTTTGGATGATTTGTTGTTAAGAATGACTTTGTTCAAATAGTTCATTTCAAAAATTCACAGTAGCTGTTTTCAAAGCATTGTTACTTTTCCAGGAATGAGATATTTTCTCCAGTAAATCAAGATTAGCACAACACAAACATAGGGGGCGATGATTCAATTTAGTTTGAGTGGTTTGGGCAGCTGTACAAAAGGCTTTGTTTAAAAGCAATTAACTGATTCATAAACCAGATTTGATTGGTCTGGGTGGTCCGTTTTAGTGAATCGCTTCATTCAGAAAAAACGTACTAGTTCAAAAACTAGATTTGATTTATTTGGGTGGTTCATTTTAGTGAATCACTTCATTCTGAAGGAATGAACTGGTTCAAAAACTAGATTCGATTGGTTTGGGAGGTTTGTTTTTGCAAATGGTTTCATTCAGTCAGAATTAACTGGCATAAAAACTAGATTTGTTGGTTTTGGGTGGTTTATTTTAACAAATCGCTTTGTTCAGATGGATAGAACATTAATAAAAAGATATTTTACTCCTAAATAGATTTAATATACGTATCTATTATATGACGTAGCTAACAATGTTTTCAAAAGGGTCACTTTTGACTATAGTTTGACTTGGAAAACAACACTACACACTAAACTGTTCTTATGGAAACTTCAGTGAAGGTAAGGAAGTGGCTAAATGAACTTTTCACCTTCAGAAATGACCAGTGGTGAAGCAGCACACGTCGAAAAGTCTTGCATGGATAGGGTTTTACAGGTCACAGGCAGGTCATGCTCCCCGTCCATATAACGGCCATAAAATCTTTTGAAACACACAACACCATATTGTTTTAGAGCAATTCTGTCAGAGTTCCAGCAGGCTTGTGTTTCAACTGCTTGAACCTTTCACTGGAAGATGATATATTCAGCTCAGTATATGGAATCAGTTTAAACAAGCCTGGTATTGCTTCTGTACCAAGAGAAATGAAGTATGTCTGTTTCCTACAGCGCAAGTCAACTCTTTATGAGACCAAACTCTGCATTTGCTTATTAATAAAAGTGTATGACTAGTAAAAGTAACTAGGGAGCATATCTTCTCAGGGCCAGATGGAAATTTTACAGTCATTGTTGGTTTGCACATGATTTTCTTACATTGTTCCTGGTATACCATGATATTTCATAGCATGTTTAGTCTTCATACATCCATTAACTTCTTGTCTCTCTCTTTTCATTTGGTTTCTGTCCATTGCTGCTTCTCATCCTTCGCTTTACTGCTTTTCCTGCCGATCTTCAGATGAACTCTATGCTCAGAAGCTGAAGTATAAAGCCATCTCTGAGGAGCTGGACCATGCTCTCAATGACATGACCTCCCTGTAGATCCATCTCTGTCCCGCTCTGCACCTCCTGCTATCTCAGATTTCTAGACACTTTCTTCATGTTTGCTTCATTTTCTTCTATGTGTCTTCGCTAGTCTCAATAAAACACTCCTGTTGTTTCATTTCAGACTCTCAATCTTCTGTTTTCATTGTTAATGATTTGTTATGAAGATAGGGAGGGGTCCCTATGGTGATGAAAAACATGGAAATATAAGGAAAATTTTAGGCCTAGATGAAATATTGTATTGGCTTGTAAGATGTAGTGATGTCCGATTTGTGTTTACAATCACAAATGACTGGAAAGTTTGTTGAAATTCTTTGGTCGTGGAAATTCATTTCTCAAAAGTATGAGAACCTTTGAGAAATGTGGGACCTTTACACACACACACACACACACACACACACACACACAAACAATATCAGACTCAGTAACTAAATGACCTCAGACCTTATAATGGAGTTAGTTAATGGAGTTAGTTCTACATTTATTAAAAATATTAACTATATTACAAACATTGTAATATTTAAAAAAAAAAAAAAGTTTCCTACTCCTTACATATAATATTCTCATGACCACAAAGGTGAGGTTACATTTCAATTCTGACTGATTTCCCACTTATACCTCTAATTTATTTTACTAATCTTCACATTAGAAAAGTTCTTCTTTAGACGTACACTTCATTGTAATTTAATACTATTACTGACAATGACCATTTAATGCAAGCAAAAAAAATTGTGTTTTTACTATAGTGTGGTTGTGGATGAAGTGCACTAAACTAAGTCTGTAAGCTTATTTTAACGTGTGTGCAGTAGCAGTATCGTCTGACTAATTATTTTCATTTTTGCTTTTAGAAAAATTATCTTCTGCAAAAGAAGAAAACCTCGGAATGCATCAAGTGCTGGATCAGACACTTCAGGAGCTGAACAGCTTATAAGAGACGATGAGAGAGAACAACGTCCATCGTACAACATTCCACAAATACTCTCCTTCATTCCAACTCGCAAGCTATTGAGCCCTATTTTCTCACAGAATATGCTAATAATTTAATTTTTGATCTGAGGTATTCTTTTTGCTCTTTTATCCAATTTGGCTCGATATCGCTACTTCCAAAAAATAGCCAAAAACAACCTGAGGTGCTATATTCGAGTTTTCCCACTGAAACAACATTATAAGTAGTTTAATTAATGGCATACCACATGGAAAGTGAATATGTTAAATGTGTTAATGTTAAATTCACTTCCAGTTGCGCTATTAATGTATTCCAGGTCAAATGAAAACATTAATGATGGTGCTTCATTTCAGCGTTTCATATGTACATCATACGCT
Organism: Sinocyclocheilus anshuiensis; assembly: GCF_001515605.1. Classification (NCBI taxonomy): domain Eukaryota; kingdom Metazoa; phylum Chordata; class Actinopteri; order Cypriniformes; family Cyprinidae; genus Sinocyclocheilus; species Sinocyclocheilus anshuiensis. Next base: position 927,651 of record NW_015552590.1, on the reverse strand, counting down.
CAATCTACTGGCCACATGACGCACTGCAGTAGCTACATTACTCAATTGATAATGCCATGTTGTTTTTGACGTGCACCACAGTACCATGGTTAGGCCTATATATCAAAGATACATTTTGTGCAACCACCACAAAATGGGGACCAAACAAAGACCAAAGAAAAGTGATTTCTGTGAATGCGTTGTTGCTTTTTCCCCCTGTCAAATGAGTAGGCTATTTCAAAATGCCGCAAACGTTTCTTTTCCGCTTTCTGTGTAATAAATTTTTATAAAAAGTCTCTTTGTGTTTGATTATTGTCCAGAACAGTCCAGTTACATGAACAACATGCTAAGCTTCATATTTTACATACTTCTAAGTTATGGTTATAAAGTTGACTCGATTCTGCCTATTTTTATTTCTGTGAAAAACATTTGGCACTTAGGGTAAATGAGTATCAGTATATGACCATCTGACACAAAACGAAGCACAAAAAATGATAATTGAATCGTCCAGACCTGTTCATTGCGTGAATATATGAATCCAACAACAGCGAAGGCTTTGCTCATAAATTATTAAGTACGTTATGTGACGTTCTTCGAGCAGACCTACCTGATTTGCTGAGCGTAGGAAAACTAGCGGAAGCCTACACTAATTAATATTAATTACGTTATGTCGAGCAGGCCTTCTTGATTTGCTGAATGACTGCGACATTTGCCTTATGAATATTAATTAGGCTGTGTTACTGGACGGTCCAGGAAAGTGAACAGGACGTAATTAATATTCATTATATCAAGTCATACGCCATAGTCCGCGCACAAATCAACTACACTCGTGTGTAAACTGATCATATGTTTTCACCAGAAACCGACTGATGACTACAAATCTATAAATGCTTATAGTTCATAATCTGAAATGTGTTGTTGACCTTTTGTTTAAACCACACCCAAAAAAAACAGTTTTAACAGGTGACTATACCGTGTGACTCGGCAGGTGAGTTATGCGTTATGAAAACATTCAATTTTTTCTGTCTGTATTATTGTTTATAATAGCGGCAGTCTTTTTAAAACACCTTTACGTCAACTATGTGTTTCTTAGAATATAGACTGTAATGTTTTAATATGTGCAAATAAGCGCGCTAAACGAAATGAAACATCCTTTTTTGTTAAATCCACATTAAACAAGTTTGGTTATAATCAAGATTTTGTGAGTCATAAAACTGCTGATCAATTTGACAAATTTTAAATATTTATAACTTCCTATATGTGATAGCCTACGTTCTGATATAATTTAATTTAAATTCACTTGTAATCCTTATGTATGCATGCATGTACATGAATGTAGTTATTTATTTATTTACTTGTTTATTTATATTTGTTGACAATATTGTTTATTCTAATCTCTGGACAGTTCACCTAGATTGAAAAAAAGAAAGAAAATTATTTGAATTTAGATGTTGAAAACATGTTCATCATAGAAGTGCTGTATTTAATTCATTGTCTGAATGTATTTTATTTTAATGTATTTTTAAATACTTTAATAACTCCAGACAAAATTAATGTCATTGGCCTACATTCATTTTATTAAAAGTGTGCATTTTTCCATCAAATTATTTGTGCCTTTAGGACAAACTGGATGTCATGGCTGTGCCTTTACCGCATGACAGCAGTAATGCAGCATTCGACTGGTTCACTGAATTCCAGCGCAGCTGCATTTTGAAGAACGGAATTGTTCCAGAATGGATCCATGGAATAATATCCAGGAAGTAATGGATCGAATACTGTACTATAACAAAACTAAGCAGACAGACTCTGAAATATGTGCTTGAATTCTCAGACTATGTCTTATCATGAACACAATGACATCATAGAGCAGAAAATCAGGTTACTGATACCTGTCAGATTAAATATTTCTGTATTGTAGGGCTGCGGAGGACATGCTGATGTGCAAACCTTTTGGTTACTTCCTCATTCGTGTTAGCGAGAGCAGAGTGGGTTATACATTATCTTATCGGTAAGTCTGTGTCAATGTGGCCATTGTTGTCAGTCAATAAACTTAATTATAAGGAAGTTTGATGTACAAGTACTGTACATGAATGAGTCCACGAATCAATATAAATCTTTCTCCTAGAGCTGAAGATCGCTGCAGACACTTCATGATTGGCGTCTTGCCAGATAACCAGTATATTATAGTGGGAGAAAAGACACACTTCTCTTCCCTCCATGAGTTGGTGGCCTTTCATCGCAGAAACCCCATTCTCCCCTACAATGACTTGCTCACTGTGGCCTGCGAACAGGTATAGAGTTACACTTGCAATTGCTAGCTTGTTGTTTCTAGATATACCACAAACAGGTTGGTTATGGTTATCCATCAAGATGAACCAAATAGACGTCAATCAGTCGAGCTGGTAGATAATCATGGACCACTACCAAACTGGCTATCATGTTCCTTCTTGACAGCCTTAAGCTGTTATGACACACACATATTTATAAAATTCTGTAATAATACAGTATAAAAATATATATTATATAAATCAAAAAAATATAGTCACAGTGTCTTATAACAATTACAAAGATTTTGACGTCACAAAAATTATATTAAGTTTTGTACACTTTTGCATTGTTAAATAGTATAAATATGTTGTTTACCCCATCAACAGCATGATAGGGGAAATAGTCAGTTTATTTTCACCATCAACATTATTCATAATCTTTGAATATGTGGCTCTGGTATACTGTATCTGGCCTTGAGCATTTTTTTGTGGTCTCATTTGTGTGCAGGGTGGCAAAAATAACTACGTTGAGTTGTTGTTTCCTGGAAAGAAAGATGTAAACCCTGGACAGGTTGAATGGATACATTTTTCAACTCCAACACATACAACTCATTCAAATATTTCTGAACACAACCCAACTTCGCCGCTCCAAAACGAATCATTTACGCCACCTACAAGTCCTTCTGCGAGACTGTATATCAGCTTGGAGACAGAAATGAGCTCTTTGAATCTACAGAGCACGGTAATACAACATCAACAGATTATATAATTATATTAATAAAATTACAAATTATATAATTTTATTGTAGTTAAAAGAATAGCTCACCCCAAAATGAAAATTTGCTAAAAAATGTACTCACCCTCAGGCCCTTTCGAGATTTAAATGAGTTTGTTTCTTCCTCATAAAAGATTTGGAGAAATGTAGCATTTCATCACTTGCTCACCAATGGATCCTCTGCAGTGAATGGGTGCCGTCAGAATGAGAGTTCAAACAGCTGATAAAAACATCACAATAATCCACAAGTAATCTACACGACTTCAGTCCATCAGTTAATATCTTGTGAATTGAAAAGCTGCATGTTTGTAAGAAACTCTCATTCTGATGGCACCCATTCACTGCAGAGGATCCATTGGTGAGCAAGTGATGTAATGCTAAATTTCTCCAAATCTGTTCATAACAAACTCATCTACATCTTGGATAAATTCTGTGTGAACTATTTGTTTAAAAGGAACTTTTTTTTTGTGTGATTTATAATATTGTGAATTAAGAAACAGGTTGTTAAAAATCTAATAATGTGTTTTTATATTTCAGGATCAGCCCACAAAGCCCATTCCAAAGCCTAGAACAATATTTACATCCAAACCACCAACTGACGACATGCCACCACAGTTACCGCCCAGAGCATGCTTGCCAAATCACCCGCAAGCCACCGCAGAGGCTGACAGATTGCAAGGGTTGATGCCGGTAAGCTCTGACAGACATCAAATCCCACCCAACACACTTGTCGAAGGCCGTATCCAACAAAAAAAACAACAACCATTGAAACCGGTGGTCATGGGCCTGGCGCAAATTAAGAAAAAGCTTAAAAAGAACCGCTCCAAGGAGCACATGTATGAGGAGATTGTTCAAGATGTGTGTCAGGAAAATTCAACTTTTTCTGCTTTGGAGAGTAGTAACGTGAACCCTACACAACTGGAGGAAAATGACTATCAGGAATTACCTGAAAAATCCACAGTTGAAGGCCGTCGGGCATCTGATGGGATTCCCAACTTCGCAGATAGACAATTACCATTGGAGTACTTGAATCCACCTCCTTTTGCACCTGGTTACTAGATAAAAACATAAAGATGGGTGGTTTTACTCAGAGCATTTGTTTTATTGTCATTGAATAACGTGACAACTTTAGTCTCTTTGTTGTGATGTTCTTTTTCACTATGCTGCATTTCAATTTCTGACTCAACACATTCTGAACAGAGGTTTGTCATCTGGAAAAACCTGTTGGACATGGCAAAATATTTTAATATAATGATGACAGAGCGTGTTGTGCCTGTGGGCATGAATTTGAATATACTTCTGGATTATACTTCCTAAAATCTGGCTCCTTACATATCAGAAAAAAAACAAAAAAAAAACATTGTAAATATGAGCTTTTTACTGCAGTTGGTCAATAAATGTACAGGTGATACAAGAATTAACATGTTATTTCTTCCAAATACCTTGGAATACCATGTAAATTCTGTGGTGCATGATTCTGTTCATCATTTTGCAGGTTGAAGCTGGTTTGTCATGGTTTAGCTGGTCTTCCAGGCTGGTCTTCAGTTGGATTAGCTGGTAACAAGTGACGAAAACCCCTTTGAAACCATCAAATTAGACCTAAGACAAGTATTTGCTGTTTGTTGTCAAGTCGAGCTTTTTCACCTAGAGACGACCTCTACAGCCCTGAATTTCAGCGGAGACCAGGACAACTAGATGAGCCCCGGAGACAGATCCCCAGTGAAGACCTAGACGGCCATCGGGACAAGACCACGGAACCAGATGAGTCCTCTGCACAATCTGACTTTGCTGCAGCATGGAACAAACTGCGGGTTCGTCTGGCCGGAGGAGAACTGCCCCCCAAGCTGAGCCTGGTTTCTCCCAAGGTTTTTTCTCCATTCTGTCACCGATGGGAGTTTTGGTTCCTTGCCGCTGTCGCCTCTGGCTTGCTTAGTTGGGGACACTTAATCTCCAGCGATATTGTCGACTTGATTGCACGGAAACTATTTAAACTGAACTGAGCTGAATGATGATATCACTGAATTCAATGATGAACTGCCTTTAACTGACAATTGAGTGTTTACTATTGTCCTTTTGCACTGACACACTATTTTCCTATTTTGATACTGTAAAGCTGCTTTGACACAATCTGTATTGTTAAAAGCACTATATAAAGGTGACTTGACTTGACTTGACTTTATTGTCATTCCGCTAAATGTGTGGACATACAGTGGAATGAAATGTCGTGTCTTGCAGGACCACGGTGCTACATAGTTAAACATAAATATAAACATACAACACTAGACATAAACAATTTTTTAAACCTATACATTGCTAACTTACTGAAAGCGGTAATCTAACTATAGTGCATCAGGGCTCTCAAGTCTTACGCATTCACCGTGAGACACACGCATTTCAATCCGGTCATACGCTCTCACGCCATAAGGGATAACTTGTCCTGCTACTCACTTAAAGCACTGTGGCTTCCCCACTCAAATGCAGATGCAGAGAGAGTGTTCTCCATGGTGGGCTTGAACAAAACCAAAACTAGGAACAGTTTGGCTCTGGACGGAACGCTATCATCTATCATGACGGTGAAATGTATATCTATACTTTATGTGTACAGTATGTACATTGAGCACTGCTCTTCAGTTGGCTCGTTTGTGGCCAAATTTCTTTTTATTTTTGATACATTTGCATTTTTGAAGTACATAAACCTGTTTATTTTATTTGGATGGATTTGTCTGCTTTTTATCAGATTTACCAGTTGTGATTTACCGGTTGTTATCATTTCTATTTGTTCAGGTTAATTATGAACAATAGGTAAAATTGAACTGCTAGTGAAAACTTGAGAGAATTGGGTGCTGCAAATATGTGAATGGCTCCTCCCCTTTGTGTGACTCCTCCCCTTTAAGTGGCCCCTCCCCTAATCTCACTCCAACTTTTGCTATAACTTGAGAGCCCTGGTGTATTATAAATAATTGACTATACATACACATAATCTAAAACGGACTATACAAGTACTAAAACAGACTACAACTTTACATAATGACTGTACATTATATTGTGCAAAAGAGGTATTTAAGGGTAAGAAGCAAATAGTGAAGTATGATTTGTAGTGCATTCGCAAGTAAACATTTGTTATTCTTGTTAAGTCCTTGTAACTGAATGTTTATAAAAAGTGTCTGGTACATACAGAGAGAAAAAAAAGAGTGTGTTAATACAGGTGGTTTGTCCAGCCACTCGTGTGTAGCACACTTAGAATTGTGTTGATTAGCCTTTAATTATATTAAATATTTTAATAGATTTATGCACTGTATGATAATTTTAGGCTATGATTGTATATTTTATTATAATATTGGTTATATTGAAATAGGAATGTTTTTTATGTTTATTTTAGAACATTCCCACAATAATTAGCACTAAGCGGCACACAATTAATGGGGAAAATACAACATTTATTACAAATATTTACATTCCATCATGTAGCTGGTTTATGATGGTTTAGTTGGTCTTCCAGGCTGGTTTTCAGGTGATTTAGCTGGTAACAAGCACCCAAAATCCCACTAAAACCATCAAAATTGACCTAAAACCACCAAACCAACTTTAAAAAAAATCTTTATCCGATAGTCTCAGAAGATCCTTGATTCTTAATTAGATCTCGCTGTAAGGCCACTCAGGTGTGTTCAGCCACTTGTAATGTATAACCTGGCGCGTATCATGTGTCGTATTTGCGCACGAGCTGCATTGCTGCATACCTGACAGCCGTCAAAGTCAAGAAAACATAGATTAATTATGTAGTAAGTTATTTAAACAGATATTATTATCAGATATGGATGTGTGTGGGCTTGTGTGTGAGAACGAGCGAGAAAGAGCAGCTAGCGCGTGCCCCTGTGTCGTCGCGGTTGCTTAGTTGCGCGGTGTTTAACTACTACAGCAGGCCACTTGAAACAAAAACAAACCAACGAGAGACACGTGTTTATTTGAAGCGGGTCGCCGGCCTTTGTTATGTATATTTTGTCATGAATAGACCATCTGGAGTACCAGTTATCTTACAGAGGTACCAGCTTATTTGCCGTTAATTTAATGAAGACTTTATTTTCGCCTGACAGATGCCAGGCGCAAACATTTACGACGAGACTCGCGTCGTCATGGTAACCACCCGAAGTTAAACAATAAAGTGTATTTCCTAGCGCACTTAGAAGCCGCGCTCTGACTAATAAGAGTTTATGATATTAACTGAATAAGAAGGATAAACAGTCATGTGGGGAAGGGATAGTTTTAATAAAAGAAATGGACATGGGATTCAGGAATGGCCGGATGGATGTAAATATGAGGGGGATTTCGTGAATAACCTGAAGCATGGTATTGGTGTCTTCACATGGCCAAATGGAGAGGTATGTTTCACTTCACATGCAACATTATATCACACAATGGTCTGTTGGTTCTAAGATAAAGTTTTAAGTTGTGAACTCGTTCATTAAAGTCCCCCTATTATGGATTTTTGAAAATTATCGTTCATGCAGCGTGTAACACAGCTCTAAGTGAATGAAAACATCCTGCAAAGTTTTAAATCTGAAAGTGCACCGTGTATAAAGTATAGAAACGAGTCGTTTTTAAAACGAATCCCAAGCCGTTTCATGTTGATGTCAACATGAAACAGCATATGCCCGCCCACTTGTTGGTCTTTTCGCGTTGGTCTGAATGAAAATTCTAATTCATTCTTTGCCACTAAAGTTAGGTGTATGGAAAGGCGTTTTAACATTTAATCTATACGCCGTACTAATAGGCTATCTATTTTCATGGTACTAGTACTTATTCATTAGGTACTAGTGCTTATTCTTTAGCTAGTGCTTATTTTTTTAGGTACTAGTGTCTTTTGTAAAGGTAGTAGATGCTATTAGTATTCATTAGATACTAGTTCTTATTCCAATAGTGACTAGTATACTCTTCTTAAGAAAAAATAGAACAAGTATTTATTTTGTAGTTATTAGTAACTTTTTAGACCAGAGATATCCTGAACTTAATAGATGGTGCTTTTTAAATTATCATTTCTGCCCAGTATGGTAATCGTATGTTGAATATTAATGAGCCGGCACATATAGGAGAGAGATTAGACAGGAAACAGAAACAAGAAGATGGATGTACTTTTTTGAGGAAACCACATAGAAAAGAAACAATTATTTGTACACAAACACATAGAAAACGTATTTTTGTCAGTTTTGTAAACACTGTAATTCCGTAAACATAGTAGCCTAATGTGTTTGTTGGTCATCGAGTGACCTCTAGTGGCAGGATGGAAATAAGGAATATTACTTTTGTAATAACACTATTTCACTATAATATACAAAACTGAGTATTTAAGCATAAATATAATAATAAATATAGCTGCAATCATTTTTTTAACACTTCTCTACCCTGAAGAAAAACGTAAGGATTTGCAAATGTTTACCTCAAAGTTCTTAATTATTTTTGCTATTTTTACCCTAAGTAGGGTTTTGTGAGCAATAATGAGTACTCAATTAAAGGGTTAGTTCACCCAAAAATTAAAATTCTGTCATTAATTACTCACCCTCGTGTTGTTCGAAACCCG
>NW_015552590.1:918147-918513 GCF_001515605.1 Sinocyclocheilus anshuiensis | reverse complement strand
ATTTTTGTTTTCTTTGCGCAAAAAAGTATTCTCGTAGCTTCATACTTTACTATGGGAGGGTCAGAGAGCCCTCATATTTCCCTTTAATGTAATTTCTTTTTCATTCATTCTCGTAGCCAGAGGGCGCCCTCGCACAAGTGAGACTCACTGATGACTTCCAGGAAATCCCTTATATGGACAAAGACATTCAGCTTTCGCTGTAGATGTAGTAGCTGGATAACATGCAGATAGACGTTTTACTGATGAAACTGGAAGTAAATAAACAATGACTGCGACAATATTGTCTATTTAATAGGCACTAGCATCTAATGCAGTGGTTCTCAACCTTTTTTTCCACTGGGCCGAACTATGATCCAAGTGGAAAAA
>NW_015552590.1:905600-918097 GCF_001515605.1 Sinocyclocheilus anshuiensis | reverse complement strand
TATACCTCAGACCTCACATGCGTTTTCTTCGTGTCAGTTGCGGCGAGTTCAAAAATGACCATGCGAAAGATGAGAAGGTGTGGGATTATTTTGAATTAGAAGGAAACGGAAAAGTTTTGTGTAAACTGTGTAATGTCAAATTGTCTTACAATAACTCTACTGGAACGATGCATAATCATATTCAATACATGCACGTAGGCGTTAGCTTAGAGCAGTGGTTCTCTACCTTTTTTTCCACCGGGCCGCACTATGGTCCAAGTGCAAGTCTCACGGGCCGCACGCATATCGTTTACATATTACGTCACCAATACGAACCAACCAGAATTATAATAGCCTATTATAGCCTAAATATTATGATATCTAATCGATTACATTCATTGAAATAAATAATTGTACTCCCCATTAATAAAACACCTGATGCTGTTGGGAGCTGACCAATTTTGTGAAATTCAGCTCGAAAGGAGTAACAGCACAATGAAGTTGCGATTGTAAGTTGCAGTCTGTAAGACGCGCACGGAAGCTTGACTTAACGTGCGACATTGCAGAAAATGTGCGTTCATAAATTTAGCCTATGTTGATCCAAATATGGAAAGCACTTTCGAATGTAATAATCTGAGGTTCTCTCCAGAGATGTTTTGCCGGGCCGGGCATCGGGCTTGTTTTAGGCTTCTCCTTATTTTTATATTTTAGACATTCATCAATTAGTGATGAAAAATTTTTTTTTTTGCCGTGCTGGTGGAAACAACAAGAGACCATGCTACGCGGCTGTCAAGAGTGGCTCAAAAAACTAAAATGAATTGTAAAACTGAAAGTTATTTTTTAAATTGTGTTCAGCATGGTGGGCCGCATTTGAACTCGTGACGGGCCGCGGGTTGAGAACCACTGATCTAATGAATGAGTACTAGTATCTAAAAAATATGTAATAGTACCTAATGAATAACTACTAGTACATAAAAATTAAGTACTAGTCACTAGTGGAATAGATACTAGTCAAAACTGAATAGTTATCTAATGAATAAGTACTAGTATCTAATGAATAAATACTAGTATTTAATAAATGAGTACTAGTATTTAATCAGTAAGTACTAGTATCTAATGAATAAGTACTAGTACCTAATAAATAAGTACATCTAATGAATACTTACTAGTACCTAATAAATAAGCACTAGTATCTAATGAATAAGTACTAGTATCTAATGATTAAGTACTAGTATCTAATGAATAAATACTAGTAATGTTAAATTAGATGCTAGTGCAGAGATTAAATGTTAAAACGACTTGCCATACTAGGTGCCGCCTTAGCATCACGCAAAGGAGGGGTTTGGAAAAATGAATCATTGAGCGAATCGTTTGGGAGTCGTTGAGTATGGGATGATATTAATCCCATCTGATGACTCAAAATTATTAATAGATGCACACACAATTAACCATGTACTGCATAAATTTTATGCATGTATCTTACTAACCACAAACAAATGCCTGAAATTCTGTTCTGCATTAATATATCATAAATTGCTAATGCAAAAAGGAATCCGTGCATTTGTGGATCAGGTGACACGTGTGCATTTATTGACATCTTAATGTGACATCTTGAGTCAATATTGTTCGGTTCATTTGTATTTTGAGACTTAATTTTCGCAGTTTGCAGCATTTCACGACGCCCACACACACAACTACTAACTCCTCTGCCCATAGAAATACAATAAAGATGCTTTATTGAACTTGTTCTAACTTAACTTGTCTTAAGACACAGAATAGCTTATATTAATTGGTACCTTGTTTTTTTTTCTGTAATTCAACGGCACATTGTCAGTTATTCCTTCTTGTATTATTATTATTATTATTATTATTATGAAAGGGCTATTATAGTCGCTCATTTAACTCTGCAGACACCGGTTGAAAAGCATTTGTTTCAGTGTGACGCACATTTGCGAATTTTTCAAAGCGTGTACACCTTAATGAATTGCACTGGGCCTTGTTCATTAGTAGTTGTGTGTGTGGGCGTTGTGAAATGCTGCAAACTGCGAAAATGAAGTCTCAAAATCCAAATGAACCAAACAAGATTCACTCGAACAAGATAAATGCACGCGTGCCACCTGATCCACAAATGCACAGATACCTTTTTGCATGAGCAATTTATGATATATTAATGCAGAACAGAACCTTTTTATTCGCAAACATGTCTGTATTTGTTCAAATCGCTGCACAATCATTTAATCCTGAATTCCACAGACTCAAATTGAAAGGCATTTGTTTGTGGTTAGTAAGATACGTGTATAAAATGTATGCAACATGGATAATTGTGCGTGCATCTATTAAACATTTTGAGTCTAATATCATCCCATAGGTTGAGCAAGTAAGGTAAAAATAAATGCATATTATAAGACAATGAAAGTGTTTTTTGACCTTGCATGCATGTCAACCTGATGTTGGGGACTCCCAAAACCAAAATATGAACCTTTCATTACCCATAATAGGGGCACTTTAATGGGCATTGTTGAACAAACATATATGATATGTTTGATAAACTATACAACGTAATATTAAGTAGCTCATTTCGAATACACCCAATATCACTATTCCACGTTCCAGATATTGATTGCATCTAACAATTAAAACAAAACAAACAACAAAAGAAAAACAGTGTCATAATTTTCACAGTCTATTGAATTTATATTAAATTATTTGTAACAAAAATACATTTAATTATTTACTAATTTCAATATTTTTATACTATAAAAATATTTAGGTGTGTCATGTTTTTTTTTGTCTTTTTTAATTTCATAATTGTTTTTGACTATTGACTTATCTTTTTAATTTTTCAATTTTTTTATTTTAAATAATAAATAACATTATTATTTAATTGATTAAATAATAATGTTTATTGATAGATGATTGTAAAAATTAATGAATGGAAATGAAAAGTAAATGTGCTCATATAATATTTAGTTGTAGTAGAAGTTATAAAGAAGTCATATAGGCTACTAGTTAGTTATATAGTTATATTTTTCCATTAGTTCATTTTCAATTTTCTATAAATAAACATTAAATGCTAATGTTTCTTGATATAAAATTGCAAAATCAATGAATGGAAATTAATAGAAAATTAAAAAACTCAGAAAATATTTCGTTGTAGTTGGAAAATAATAGATTTTTAAAAATTTATATTTGATTTGCATACCCTTTTTTGTACCGTATTCATGGAAAGTGGCAGAAATACAACCTTTGATTTTATTTAATTTTTTCAAAATATTTTTAAAATTATTTTTATTGCTCCACTCTTTACTGTAAACATTATTGAGTACTTCCCACTTTGACACTAAATTGTCATGTTTTATTCAGTTTTATAAAGGTTCATTTTTTAAGGATTATCGGCATGGGAAAGGCATGTATTCCTGGCCTGATGGATCCAAATACACAGGAAAGTTTTATTTGAACCGAAAAGAGGGATACGGAGTACAAGCATTCCCAGATGGATCAAATTTTGAGGTGAATAATTCATAGTTCACTAACAATAAGACTGTTTTCATCATATAATAGATAATTAAACAAAATCTCTTCTACTCATCTGCAGGGTCTATATCATGCTGATGAACGCTTCGGCCCTGGGGTCATGACATACCCTGATGGGCGGCAGGATGTGGGCCTTTGGCATAGAGAGAGGCTACTAAGACTCTGCACCACACTGGAGGGCGGCTTCAGTCTTGAGGACTTCCCAGAACACATGACCAGACTGCCTAAGAAACATCTGAAACAACCTCAACTTCCTGTTGAGGTGGAGTCGAGTAGAGACACCGATCAGGGTCTATCTGAGGACGAGGACCGTTTCATCCTGCCTCCAAACATTGAGAGTTATTCCACAGATTCAGACCATCTGCCCGTCCCCAGGTGTCTACGCCGGGAACTGGACCTTCACTTTTTTGGTACGAGTGACATCAGCACAGAGCAGAACTCACCATCGACAGCCTTGCCGCTACAACAGCGCATGAGTGCACACATTCAGAGACACAGGTAAGAAGATTGTTGCTTTGTAACCTGGGCTGTTTACCAACATGGTTCATTTTATTTTATTTTATTTTATTTTTAATTTAATTTAATTTAATTTAATTTAATTTAATTTAATTTAATAATGTATTATTATTAATGATAATTTATTATTATTTTATTTCATTATTTTATTTTATATTATATTTTATTTATGAATACTGGCAATTAATTATAATGAAACCATATAATAATTAATTTGACGTAGATAAATAAGAATAATAATTTAATCTGCAAAGCACTTGATTTCCAAAATAATAGTTTACAAATAAATTATTATTATTATTATTATTAAGTAGATTTTTATTTTTTTATTTTATATTTTGAAGTATATTTTATTGTTAAAGAATATTTCATTTTTTTAAGTAAATAAATAATAAGAATTTAATCTACAAAGTAGATATTGTTTTCAGAATGGTGAATTTAGATAACAAATATTTTAAAAGGTCTATTATATTATTTTAATAAATCTATTAATATTGACATAATGCACTGAAAAAAGAAATATGTGTTTAATTATATTAATTATTAACTATTTTTAGATTAATTATACTTTATTATATTTGGCACTATGGCCTTTCTGCCATATAAATAGTATTCAATATTTGCCAAAAGATTTTATTTTATTTTTTATTTTATTTTATTTTATTTTAAATGTATTAATGTTAACAATTTTACTAATTAATTAACTACCTTACTTACTGACTTTACCCTGCAGATTTGAGAAGGACACATTAGACTGGGATGTTGCTGCAGTGCTGAATATGAACAGGACTCAATTCGGACCCAAAGGTCCCTTGGAGCTGAACTCAGAGAAACTGATCAAGGAAGCGTCACATGGTGAATGCAGGAATGTTTACCGAATCCTCAGAGATGGAAAAGTTCATCCTGACGTGAGTGACGTACGGGGACATACGGCTCTCATAGCAGCCACGGTAAGCTACAGTTTTAGCATGTTATAATCTAACAATCTAAAATGCTCATTGGCTTTTTGCTACAGTATGTGTTGTGTAGCTTTTACACCTTGGTATTTAATTTAATTAATGTAAAAAAACAAAAAAAAACAAACAAAAAAAAAAATATATATATATATGTATGTATGTATGTATGTATATATATGCATGATTTTTTTGTTGTATTATGTCTATTTTGTGACAGGACATTCTTTCTTTGAGCGTTCTTGTCATATAAATAGTGACTAATATTTGCCAGAAGGTGGCAGCATTGCTTTTTATTTTTCACAGTAGTGAAGAAACATTGAATAAATGGATAAACTACAGGTTTCGGATCTTTAATAACAATACACAATAATTTGTTGTGTGTCTGTGTAGGTTAATAGTCATGATGATGTCATCCACATGCTGTTGGACAGCGGGGCCGATGTTAATAAGTTAAATGATGAAGGCATGTCTGCTCTGGCTGTCTGTCATGTCCTCTACTACCCACTTCAGTCTTTACATGAGACACTGGCTGAGCGAGTGACACAGAATATCAGCCCAGAGCCACAGGTAATAATACAGAGAGGAAGTTTGGGATGCATTATGGGTATTTTGGTTTGCTTGTTTTTCAGATCATTTTTATTCTTCGTTTCTTGCTCCTCCCTTTTTTCTGTCTGTAACGCTAAAGATCAAGCCTTTGGAAGACGTCTCCCATGAATCCTCTCCTGATCCAATGACAGGAACACCCAAAGATGAAAGCGGCCAAGAGACATTTGAGACACCAAGAGAAAGCAACCAAACTGACCAAAGTCTTGAACCAGAGAACCTCAATAACTTGGAGAAACTTGAAGCTCAAGAGCAAATAAATGAGGACATAAATGAAGATGAGATACTTCTTCAGCCTGACCAACCAGAAGGCCTCAACTACTCGGAGGAACCTCAACTTCATCAAATCAATGAAAATACAGAGCCAAACAAGGAGGTAGTTGTTCAACTTGAACATGAAGAAGACAAACCAGCAGAAGAATCACATGTTATAATGTCAAGATCTATTCAAGTCTTTGATGATAAAATCCCAGTGGGTTCTGTATCGTGGCAAGAGAAGGAAGCAAAGACAGTCGTTAACTCTGAGGAAGAGGTGACAAATCTGGAGATTGATGAAAACCTGGAGAGGAGCATCAGATCAGATGAACCTAGTTTTGATTCTGCATGTTCTATGGCTAGTTTTCATATTCACGTCACAGAGGAAATCCTGCAGAAGAGTGCTGAGATCCTGTGCCAGACAGGAACAGTGACTCGGACAGACACCCAGGAGACAGTCCGGAAAATTGCACTTCTTAAGACAGAGTTAGTAAATAAATTCCTACTTTTTTTATTTACCTGAATCTGAATCACAAAAATATATCTGGGTCATATAGAATTTTTATCGTTGATACCAATACTACTGATGTGTCTAGGAATTTGTTATTTTTTTCCTAATATTTAGCCATTGACTATAGCCATTCAACATTACAGTATAATTGAGAGCTATCAATTTTAACATTTATTAGACTTGAAACAATAACTTCTAATTTAAGTGAACGTAAAACAATCTTCACATAAACCCATTATAATAAATGTCATATTTACCTGTGCCCTTTAGGGTTGTCAAAATGGCTGAAAAACTACATTCGAATTTTTTACTTAAATATTATCGAAATTCGAATTATGTTCGAATTTAAAATGCATAATTTCAGTTAGGGTGAAGAAAAGCTTTTGGCTTCCCTCCTGAGGCCACAAGAGGGCGCATCGAGCATAATATTACTACTGCACATTTATTCAAAGCATAATCTGTGAAAAAAAATGCATAATGTTTAAACTAATGTTTAAAAACCAATTATAATTAAGTTGCTTAAACAACTATAATGAGTCATTGAAGCATCCCTTCAACGATTCGTTCAGACGGCTGATTCATTCAAGAAAGGAGCCAGTGCCTCCTTGCGTCCCAATGTGCATACTATCCACCCTCTGCCCTAAATAGTATTGAAAATGACTAATATCACATAGAATTTAGCATGGATAGTGTGCACATTGGGACGCAGGCATGGCTTTCTAAACATGCGGCTCTTTTGTGCGACACGCAAGTGCAACGGTGATAGATGTCCCTCTAGAAAATGGAAATAAGCGCAGGCAAGACGGACAGTTCTGACCTCTCGAAGTGGAACAGATACCTACGGGATCAAAGGTGGATATCGTGTTATTCTCACTCACGTGTTGTGTTGCTAATAAACATGATATAATTTCAGTCCTGTTGCTTTTATATGAAAATAAATATGATGAACAAGACACTCAAAGTGCTTGCTATTTAATTCCATACAAAAGGTGTATTTATCATCCATTTTTACTTTAATACAAACATGTATTTTAGATTTTTATAGAAATATGACAACAATCACATATCTCACACAGAGAAATAGTGTTTGGGAACATTCATGCATAATTTAAATACATAATCACATGAAATCAGATTAAAAAATATATATATTTTAGAAGAGAACCGCAGCATCACAGGTGTCTGAACCAATGAGCATTAAGCTGTGACGTCAGTCAGTCGTTTCCCGTCATGCTTTTGATCAGCGCAGTCGGTGGAGAGCAACTGCGCTCGACTGCACAATCCGACACAGCCGCCTCGCCGTCGCGAGAGTTTTTTGGCACACGTCAGCATGACATCAGATCAAGTCGGACGTAACTCGGACACTTTTCTGACCGGCATGCATCTCGCGGTGATCACCAGTGATCGGTTCTGCGCAAATTTTGCTCATCTCAAACAAGCCTATTATAATGCAATGACACTTACATCGCCATCGCATCTCGTGCGTCACTGATAAGTCTGCGTCCTTAACGCACACCTAAAATTCGAATGCAACGTTTTTGCATTCGAATGTGGATTTTTATTTTAAATTCGACGATTATTCGAAGTTCAAATTTTTTTTGACAGCCCTAGTGCCCTTATACAGAAACTGAATAAAGTTATTAAACACTAAATTCTAAATTAAATACGGATGAATCCTTAAAGCTACAAAAGTTATTGATTTCCCCTTTTTTTCTTTTGTTCTTTGATTAACAGACATCACAGCTGCTGGGTTATTAGTTATTTGGCTGCTATTACTTTAAGAGCTGCCGCTGCTGAACATGACACGGATCTGACATGCATGCTCGTAGTTTCATTCACGCTTTAATAGGAAATGATACAGGCTACAGAGCGCAGTCAGCGCACCACTGTATTTGTGTGTGCAATTGAAGAGCACGTGCTACGAGCACAGTATAACGGCTGACAGGACAGGAAAATTATTTTTTACTGACATATGGCCTGACAACATCTCATCTGACCGCATTTCACTGTTGTTCTACTAAAGCTGCCTCGTCATCAGTGCCGTTTCCGCACTCGTTTGACTTGCACTGGTTGCTGAGGCAAAGTGGAGTGCGCGTCTAAAAAGAATAGAAATTCTTGTCAAGAAAAAAAGAGACAGAAGTGGAAGCTGTTAGTGGGGTGGCCAGCTCCGCCCCTGTGTTAACTGTGTTAAATATTTGTAACACCGCTAAAGTGGAAAAATTAATCGCCTGTGTTAATGCGCTAATTTTGACAGCACTAATATATATTTTCATTTCAGCAATGAGAATGAGATTTAAAAAAAATTGGCATGAAATATGATGGGCATGTTATTGTTTGGTCATGCTATTATTTGGAAAGTTGTTGCTTTGTAATTGGAGATTGTCTGGTCTGACAGACACAGGAATCGATGGACTACAATTAAGCTTCTGTTGGAGAGAGGAGCAGACCCGAACGCCTCTACCATCCCCATGCCCATCATCTTCCTGGCTATCAAAGCTGCCCATGTCAAGGGCGTCCGTCTTCTATTGGAGTGTGGTGCTCGTACAGACATACCTCTACTTCCAGAGGTACGTTTAATTTAATTTAATTTCATTTCATTTCATTTCATTTAATGCATACATTTTGACAACCATATAATCTTTAATTAAGTTAATAAATAATAATTGAATCTTCAAAGATTTAATTTCATTAATATTAGTAATGTGTAAATATTGACAATACATTTAAAATGACACTATAAAACAATAATACAAATATTTAAAAAATATAATAAAAGATTCTTGCTGACCAACTACTAATCACTAAATTTTAATAAAATATTGACAGCAAGGCATCTATTTGGTCATTTTTATTTCTTTTTGTGTTCATGTCAGCAAAAGGGTCTGTATCCTCTTCACATAGCAGCGGGTTTATCTGGAGCAGAGTGTCCTGAAATCACAGAGCTCCTCCTGCACGCCCTGGCGGATCCTGACATCAAAGCTCAGGATGCACATGAATTCTATGAGCTTGATAAGGTCTGAGTAAACGTTTTGTATAAATATATTTCATCACAAATTTTTAATATCTCTAATCAAAGAAACATAAACCCTCAGGGCACATTTGAGCCCTTTAAGAATCAGCATCTCATTGCCTCTGGACCCCTGGCTAAATTCAGCGAAGCCCCTATTGAATTCCCTCAGGAAGGCGGGAGGACACCACTACATGTGGCTTGCCAAAGAGACAGCGATTATACAGTAAGAATACCATATATACGCTGAAACAACATGATACTCCTAGAAAAACTTTTTTAATCATTTTATAGCTTTTAATTTGCATGTAATTTTATTATTACCATATAATTATTAACTGAAATGCAGTGTGCCAGCATGTGATGGCGTTGCGTTACGTATGGCCCGAGTTCGAATCCCGCCTCAAGGACCTTTCCTGATCCCACCCCCCCCTCTCTCTCCCACTCTGCTTCCCTTTTCTCCTCTAATCTCCTGTGCGGTGGTCTTAACTCATTGTAGTAAAAGTATACTATCCATGTTTCTTTTGGCATATTGATTGCCATTTGTATAACCTTAGTTTTACTACAAATACCATGGTTAAACTATGGTTAGTATAGCAAAACCATGGTTAATTTGTGTTTACCATGGTTTAACTATAGTAACCATGTCTTTTGGTTTTATTTGTGGTAAAACCATGGTTAATTTTTGTCAGGGAAGAGACAGCATGGACTTGGTTTTAACAGATTTGTACACATACATGTGTAGCTTCTTGAACAGCCTCTTAAACGCCACTAATCGGATCTCAGACTAGCATACAGTGACATTTAGAAGCAACTTCTCCATTTATCTTTGTGAATTAATGGTTCATTCAGGAATAATGTACAGTTATCTGGTCATTATCGCAAAATAAACCCAGACAGGGTGATCAGGACCTTGGCATAAAGCAGACGGCTCTTGTAGCACCCTGAAGGGGTTTATTTTATGCTAACGAGTGGCTAACTGCTGGCACAACTATTTACAACATAAATAAATAAATAAATACAAGGTCAGGTAAGTAATTTAACTTTAGATAATACACTCAGACCGTTTATTCTGTAACGTAAACAAACACCACAATCGACTATAATAATACAACTCTGCCATCTTTTCCATCTGTGTTGATATTCATGTAGGCTATAGTGAGACAAAAATAATTGCTGATTGAAAGATATATCGCGGGAGACCATTTTGTTTCACAGTTTAGCCTCAAAACCACTAAGATCAGAGCAAAAGAACAGACTATGACTTCCCGTAATACTTCGTAAAAGTCGAAAGCCCTGCGCGACGACGGGTAGACCTTAAAGAGAAAGTTCTCCTGAGAATTACAATTCTTTAATCATGTACTCCTTATAATCCACTTTATTTTTAACGTAAAAGCGGGCGCGGCCATTTTGTAACGTGAATGTGCGACGCTTCCGGTGTCATTTGCTTCAATTTTAGCTGTATACAAAAACAGTTTGTTATGGTGCTTGATATTGCAAACTGGTGTCATATTTTAAAGTTATCATAATCACAAACATTGGTTTGTAGCACATAGTTTTGTTTAGTGCACTTTATTGTTCTTCTTGGTTACCCTTACGAAAATTAGGCCTAACCATGGTTGTAGTAAAAGTGTAGTAACCATGTTTTTTTTGGCGTATACCATTTGTATAACCAGTTACATAGTTAAACTATGGTAAGTGTAGCAAAACCATGGTTTAACTATAGTAAGCATTTTTTTTTTGTAGTAAAACCATGGTTAATTTTCTCAAGTTCATAGATTACTTCCATGTTGTAAAATTAAATGTAATGTAATGAAAATGAGGCTGTGAGGGATAGGTTTTTGTTACAATGTTGTGTGCTGCATTAAGGTCCTAGATCATGTAATTTTCACAACTTTCAAAGCTGTTTTAAGTTTTTGTCTACGTCAAGTTTTTCAGAAAGATGTTTCATCAGTTGAACAATCTGTAAGTTGTTAATGGGTATCCACTGAATGCACTGTACTGATATTTTTCACAGCCTCATTTTCATACCTGTCAGAAATGAAATATAGCAGCACTACATTGACTAATTCTATAATTGTATTTCCATGCTCTCTCCCACTCCGCTTCCTGTCTCGTCTACACTGTCCTATCGTAATGATAGCAAAAAACACCAAAAATAAATCTTTAAAAAAATACACTGTTAATTAAAAACTACTAGATTAATAGATAAAGTTATATTTAAAAATGAAAAGTCGCCAAGAAATGCATAAAATGCAATTGTCAATGGAGTATTCAATCAAATGAATTGGAATTTATTTGTGAATTATAATAATAAGAAGCCTTATTTTTCTTTCAGAATGCTAGAGATGTGGTGGCGCTTCTCCTTTCTCATAACGCAAACCTCAGCGATGTGTGGAGTGGCCATTCACCCCTATCTCTGGCCATCGCGAGTGGCAACGACCTTGTATGTAATCATTTTTGACATCCCTTCTTCCGACTGAATCATTTGTAGTTCTGCTATTTGCAAGGAATCATGTTTTATAGTGTAATTAAATGCTGTCTATTCAAAGGCACAGAATGAATTTGGAATAATAAGTCATTACTGAAGGATGAGGGTGAGAACTCTATGGCATTGCATCGACGTGCCGTGTATATTAACGCTGTTTTCCCAGGCTGTGGATGAACTGCTAGCTGGAGGGGCTGATCCTAATCTTCCTCTCACTCGTCATGTGGGCAGCGCTCTCTGTGCCCTTGCCAACATCAGCTACAACCGTGGGCCACATCCACGCAACCAAGTCAAGCTGGTGATCTTCTTCAACTAATTATCCTACGTAGTCCCATTGGAAAATACGTTCATATGTGAAATATGTTTCTGCAATGTTGCTCTGTAGTTGCACTATGCATTGCAAAATAAAAGTCGAAATATGCATTTCAATTTAGTTAGGCTTAGGGGAAATGCATGTTTGTTGATTTTACTGAATAATTTTGTACAGATTAATACGTATATATGTATTTTACAACAACAATAATACTAATAATTTTATTCCATATATTCTATAAAAATATATAATAATAATTATAAAATAATATTAATAATATTTTAAATAAATTAAAACAATTATTTTATAATTTTGTGCAATATATGGAATATTTG
>NW_015552590.1:901601-905475 GCF_001515605.1 Sinocyclocheilus anshuiensis | reverse complement strand
TATATATATATATATATATATAAATATATATGTAATAATAATAATATTATTAAACGGTAAAAATAATTATTTATATATTTTATTGTAAAAATACATTTCATAAAATAGATGTAATAGTACATTAAGCTTTTAAAGCATCATCTGTATTCATCAAAATACAACTTAAAAATAAGTGTCACTCAATAGAAACTGGAAATGGTGTCAGAAATTAAACAGATTGGGGCAAAAATGGCACCAAAAGTGACAAAAATGTCAGTGAAATTCAAAATAAAAGACTAAAATTGCCCTTTAAGGAATTACTGTATGGTATTTGTAACATTTATTGAAATTAATTATTCTGATAATTCAAATCAAGAATGAGGAATGAGAATTTAATTGATTCAGTTTAACTATTTTACATAAAAGGGTCACACCCTGTGTTTTTAATATGGTTAGAAAAAATATTTAAAAAAATAATGAAATAATGAAAAAAAAATATTTTTAAAAATTAAATAAAGAATATTTTATTTATTTTTATTTTATCTGCAGATAGAAAACAAAATAATAAAACAAGTATTTCACTGATACATTAGGCCAGGGGTGTCAACTGGAGGGCCACAGTCCTGCAGAGTTTTAGCTCCAACCCTAATGAAACACACCTGATCCAGCTAATTACGTCTTTCAGGCTTTTTTGAAAACTACATGGTTTGTGTGTTGGAGCAGGTTTGAACAAAACTCTGCAGGGCTTCAGCCCTCCAGGAACTGAGTTTGACACCCCTGAATTAGGCCATGTTATGCATTTAATGTTTTGCAGAAAGCATATGCCCATTCATGTTTTTCCTCACAAGATCAGATTGAATTATCAGTCGATTCACATTTAGGATTAATTTAGCACCTCAGAGGCTTGTCAATCAAGTAAATAGAGAAAAATAAATATGGTTATTTCTAATCACTGCGCTCTTTGTTTCTGTTTCACTTGGTTAAGCTGGAGAAGTTGATCAAAACGGGCGCTGACATCCTCATGCCTGTCGTGGTGGGCGAGGGCCGCAGGTGCGCTGTGGGAACAGTCGTGGATTATGCGCACTGCGCATTCCAGCAGGTGCAGCTTTTCATCACCAGTTCATCCCGTATTCCAGATCTTCTGAAATCTCATTTATCACCTCAACCAATTATGCTCCACTCACTAGACTGGTTCCACTTTCCCACCAGAACCAGCGCATGGCCCACACCCCGTACCATGCCCTCAACAAGCATGAGAGACAAGCCTATAACGCCCGCCGGCAGTTGCTAGGCCTCATGGGAGATCTGCTGAGACGGGCGGCGATGAGAATGGAGAAGGAACGGAGCCAAGATGTACTCGGTGAGACTGGCCGATCGTTTCTATAAATGCGCAGTGCTTTATGGATTTTGTCTCACTGCCATCAGGGTTTCTGCAAACGTTCGAAGGAGTTTGTGTCTTATCGACTGAAATCACAGGGTGCTAATTTGTGTGTTTGTCTGTTGTTTGAGGTATCAGTCCCACAGAGAAGTTTGTATCTACCAGATCAGTATTATTAATATTATTGTTACTATTAGTAGTAGTATTTATAATAATTAGATATATTAAAGGAGTCATATGATGCGATTTCAATTTTTCCTTTCTCTTTCGGCCAATCACAACGCACTGGATAGCTGGCCAATCACAGCACACCTCGCTTTTCAGACCGATGAGCTTTGTAAAAATCGACGTGTTTCAAAAAGGCGGGGCATAGAGGAGAAACAATAATCTACAGTATGTGGAAAATAATGTTTTTTTTTTTTCTTTAAACCGTATAAACACATTTCATTACACCAAATACACCAAATAATATTCTTTTTAGCAGCATCATATGACCCCTTTAAGTATAAAATTAAAAATTATATTAGAAACATCAACCTAAATTATTTATGAATTGATTTTATAGGTAATTTTTTTAAATAAATGTATCATAAATATACTTATTCTATTTATATAATAATTTAGATGGATTTTTCTAAATGTTTCTAAATGAATATACAATAAATAATTCTATATATTCTAAATAAAATATAGATGTATAATTAGTTCTGGGCAATGATTAATCACGATTAATCACACCCAAAATTAAAGTTTTTGTTTATATAATATGTGTGAATACTGTGTATATTTATTATGTATATATAAAGACACACACATACAGTATATATTTTGATATATATTATATTATGTATATATATGTTTATAATCTTATAATATATATTATATATACAGTACATATATTTATTATATAAACATAACATATTTTTTTAAATATATACATGCATGTGTATGTATTTATATATACATATTAAATAAACAGTATAATCACATATTATGTACACGCAAAAAAATTATTTTGGATGCGATTAATCATGATTAATCGTTGCCCAGCACTATGTATAATATAAGTGTAATAAGCATTCCTGTTGGTTGATTTAAAGGGTTAGTTCACCCAAAAATGAAAATTAGTCCATGTTTTACTCACCCTCAAAGCATCCTAGGTGTATATGACTTTTTTCTTTCAGACGAATCCAATCGGAGTTATATTAAAAATTGTCCTTGATCTTTCAAGCTTTACCATGGCATGGGCGGGTGTTTATGTTCAACAGTCTAAAAGTAGTCAAATAAAGCGCATCCAACCATACTAAAACGTGCCTCACATGGCTCTGGGGCGTGAATAAAGGCCTCCTGTAGCGTATCGATGCATTTTTGTAAAAAAATATCCATATTTAAAACGATATAAACAGTTTTGTGTAACTTCCGCTTACTCCCATTCTAACGCTTGGAGGAGCCAGGACAATATTTAATATAACTCCAATTGGATTCGTCTGAAAGAAGAAAGTCATAAAACATGGACAAATTATCATTGTTGGGTGAACTAACCCTTTAACAAGATGTTATAATAGTATGTCATTCAGAATAATTAATAATAAGTAAAAAAAAAAATCATTATTAAAAATGTATAATTTTTAATTAAGAATTACTATTTATTATTCTAAATATATTACTGAGCATGTGTCAATTTATTCTTTATATTGTAAATAATAAAAGTAATGTATATGCCTAATATGCATTCCTGTTGGTTGATTTAACAAAATGTTATAATAGTGTGTAATTTTGAATGATTAATAATAAATAATACCTGTCATAATCATATTCTAAATATATTAAGGAACACATATTAAAATTAATGTATTCTAAATAAAAATATTATAACAAAATGTTATAACAATATGCAATTATTATAAATAAATAATTTTACAATATATAAAAAAATATAATTGTAATAATAATAAATAGTAGTCATTAAAATATTAATTTTAGTTCTGTCATGAAACTATAGAGGGTGCAGTATCTGCAGAGGCTGACATAATGACATCATTATCACATGGAGCAGCTGATTGGTTCTTTTTGTATCCAATGAGCTCGGTAGCTGTAGCAGTTGCAGCGCGCTTCAGAAACCCTCCACCTCCCCCAGCTCCGCCTGTATAGATCTATACGGGATAATTCATGTAATATATATAATTCATATAATTCATTGCGTTAGCAGCGCAAAAGGTCGTGGGTTCAATTCCCAGGGAACACACATACTGGTAAAAAATGTATAGCCTGAATGCACTGTAAGTCACTTTGGATAAAAGCGTCTGCTAAATGCATAAATTATTAAATTATTATTATTAATTATTAAATTATATCATAATAAATAAATTTTAAAAGCTTAATTAAAACGATGAAATTCTTAGAAGGAAAAGGTCACACTTTATTTAAGTTCTAATTCTTACTATTAACAAACCATTAACTACGACTTTTACCTCAATAAACTCCTAATTTGCTGCTTATTAATAGTTAGTTAGGTAG
>NW_015552590.1:881295-901571 GCF_001515605.1 Sinocyclocheilus anshuiensis | reverse complement strand
AATTATTATTAAGCTATATGGGGGTTATTTCATGTATGTTATATTTGCAGCAGCAGTATTTCTTACATGCTCACAGCAGCATGTTGTGGATGTATTGGCAGTAGCAAGTTGGTTAGCAGATCTATTACGCCAAGACCAAACACATAAACATTGTCATGTACATTACCATGCCAATCCCTTTGAGAGCTGTCATGATAGAAATTTAATAAAATAAAGAGATTTAATAGAACATTATTTGGAGACAGGCCTGATTTTTATGCTTATTACAGCATCATCTGTATTTAACAAACATAACTCACTTCAAGTGTCACTCAGTTGACGAATCACAGGTTGCTAGTTTGTGTGTTTATCTGTTGTTTGAGGTGTCAGTCCCACAGAGAAGCTTCTATATCCTGGATCAGGAGCAACATCGAGTCTGCTGAGCTCTCCTGAGGAGAACAACAGGACTTCCTTTAATAAACACATCAGTCAGAGAGTGCAGAGGTACTTAAAGCACAGTGTTGTGAACCAAAGTGTTATTTCTGCTGTTTGTGTTAACTGTGTCTGTGGTTTTAATTTCAGAAAGCCTCGCTTCAAATATTGCTATGAATGCGGCCGTTCAGTGGGTGTTCAGCTGTCGGCCTGTACCCGCTGTCGTGAGGTCTTCTACTGTAGCAAGACCTGCAAAACCAAAGCGTGGGACGAGCGACACAGAGACGAGTGTGTCCGTGCGCCAGGTTGGTACTAAGTCTCGACCGACTTTTAATACACCTACCCAAAGCACCTTACTTAGTGAACTTGACTTTGCTCTTGTTTTCCAGTATAAAACATACTTAGAACAAGGCGCATGTAAATTGCATAAGACAATACATTTCAAAAAGAAAAAATAAATTATTGATGTAGTCTTGCATGATTATCTGAGTGGCAGAATGTGCTAAGTAATTATGAAAATTAGGAAATAAATAAAAATGATTTACCTGTAATTAATTAAAGCCATAAAAATGAATCCTTGAAACAAGGTCAATTGCATAAGATAATTGTTTTTAGAGAATACATTTTATATATGTTCTTTAAAATGTATTTTAATATTTTTTTATTATTATTTTTATAACCTTGTGGGTAAATATTGACACTACACGTCAACATTTTAGAATAATTATCATTTTTAGAACGATTTCTGAAGGATCATGTGACACTAAAGACTGGAGTAATGATGCTGAAAATTCAACTCTGCATCAAAGGAATAAATTACATTTGAAATATATTCAAATAAAAAACAGTTGTTTTAAAATATAATATTAATTTACAATATTACTGTTTTGCTGTATTCTTGTTTAAATAAATGCAACCTCGTTGAGTGTAAGACACTTCTTTCAAAAACATTAAGAATATCGTTATTATTTCAAACTTTTGGTTGGCAGAGTGTCTCTTCATTTATCAATTTTAATAAATTGTAGAAATTTTGCTTAGTTAAAAAAGAACAAAAAACAATCCAGCCATTAAACTTTCTGCCATGAAATGTGCCTTAATTAATAAATGTAAACAAATAAATTACTTTACTTTTGCTGCATTGTATTATCTTTAAATCACACCATCAGTTTTGGCACTACTTACAAGCTAAGCCTAAATTAAAGTTGTTCAATTACAGTCGAGCTATACTTTAGGAAAAGTATTCTTAAAAAATCTGTGATCCTTCCTATTCAGTCTTTATTCCTGGAATGACACAGCTAACAAAAATATGTTCTAAGAACAGAAGCTTTGTATGCTTCTGTATATATTCTTTGTATGCTTTGTATATATGACACAGACTCTGAAAATCAGTTGTGTAGTGTGTGAGCGGAGGATTTGTTTTTAAAGCAGACAGAAGATCTTATGGGATTTAAAGTATGAAATGAGAAATGACTCCGTCCTGCAGCGGTCCGGTCCTATGAGAATATAGTGAGTCAAGATCTAGTCTCCAGTAACAACAGTGTTATTTCAGAAGTGTTTTTGAGATAAAGGCCACACTTCTAGAACAGATGAGGCCAGATCGGAGTGCTGGAGAATCGTTCAGCAGGGCATCAAGGAACCTGGCAGGACCTGATTGCTGTATATTTAGGGTGTTCACAGTGTGCTTTTCTCTGGAGGATTTGTCTAGCTAATGTTTCTACATAAAATGTAGGTCCAAACAATTCTTTATGGCCACCAAACTATACACGTATATATATATACCATATGTACATATATATATATATATATATATATACACACACACACACACATAATTGTATAAGTAAAATACCTGTCAAGGAAACATTTTTTTATTTTTCAACTTGATGTACTCAAATTAAAATGAAAACTGAAATAAAAATTAATAAAAACTATGTAGACATATTAAAAAAATAAATTTAGTAAAAAAAACAAATTAAAAAAAAAAACTAAAACTTTAACACAAATGACAATGAAAACAACAAATATTAATAAAAACTGGAATAGTATCTAAAACTACACTGATAGGTGGAAATGAGACATGTACAAAATTGCTACCATATTAATATATAATACACTACAGTTCAAAAGTTTGGGGTCAGTACGATGTTTAATGTCTTTTAAAGAAATCTCACCCAGCCTTCATTTATTTAATCAAAAATACAGTAATAATAAGAAATAACTATAAATAGTAATATTGTGAAATACATTTTGGAGTAAAAATATAAATAATCTATTTGAATACATTTTATATTTTTCATGTAATGGCAAAGCTGAATTTTCAGCATCATTACGCCAGGCTTAAGTTCACATGATCCTTCAGAAATCATTCTAACATGCCGATTCGCTGCTCAGGAAACATTTATTGTCATTATCAATGTTGAAAACAGTTGTGCTGCGTAATAGTTTTTTAGAAACTTTTCAAAATAACAGCATTTATTTAAAATGAAAGAAATCTTTTGTAACAATATGTGCAAACAAATTCATTTGTATATATAGATGTATTTGATAAATTATCAATTATTTAAAAAATTAGACCCTAAACTTTGGAACAATGCTTATGTAGACTGATATTTACTTTATCAGTTGTCAGTTTATTCGGCATCTGTTGGAAGTGTAATCTCAAAATGGTTAAATATCATTTATTACAATGATGAACTAATGCATAATGTTTTGTTGTTTTCACAGTGGACAGTGGAAAAAGCAGCAGAGATAAATGCACACCATGTTCACCTCTGTCCACCAAAGATGCTAAAGGCAAGACCTTCCACCTCAGCGTGACCCCAGAAATGCAAGAATATGACCTGAATGAAAATTACAGCTTTATTTAGAATGTTACAAAGGCCTGCTAAACTTTAGATGTGTAAAAGGTTGCGGCTTCACATTAACATTTTTAAGACTAAAAGACATGAGCAAGTTCAAGGTCCGGTAGAATGAATAGAACTTATTTAAAAACACAGACAACATCCATTTCGTTTGAACAACTGTGCATGTTTATTACATAAAACAGACCAAATGTACAAATTCATACCTCAAATAAAATGCTAGTGCTGAAATTTAACAAAATCAAATGTTCCATAACACACATCTCTGCCTCTCTCGAATGAGCGTGTGCTCAGTCTGTCGCTGTCATATGAAACACATTACGCTTGTGTTTGAGCCCTTCTCAAAGTCCATTCATTGAGTCATGCGATCGACTAAGAGTATACAATGTGCTTTTCATTTATACTGGACAACCGAGTACAAAAACGAACCTTCCTGTGACAGAGATCGTACACTACATCATGTACATTCTCAACTGCGTTTACATTCCACAACTTTTTACATTTCGCATCTGACAAAACCAGGTCCTTGTGAATTCAGCTCTAGTTGTGCATCGAAAAAAGGAACGAATATCAGAAACATGAAGATCATTTGACTCCTTTAAATGCAACATTTAGGGACTAGATGTTGATATTGTGCAAGACATTTTGTAGGAATGTTTTTTTTGTCTGATCAAAAGTTCAGAAATATCGTAACATTACGCTCGTAAATCTGAATCAGCTCCTTGGAAGTGTTTTAAAACATCATTGCCACAAATTTAATTACATTGCTCTGGAATCAAAATCGTAAAATTGTCGTTATGCCTTACAAGCTTTTACTAAAAGTGACAGTTTTTATTTTAAAAGTATATTCTGTAAATGACTGCTTCCCATTGGCTTTGGCTATAATGAAATTCCATTCAAGGCAAATCATATCATTCAAGGCTGACACATGCTTCTATTTAACTTGCCATCGGTGCTGAAAATACTCCAGAAGTGACATTACGAATATGAATTTGCACTGCTCTGAGCAATAACACAGCCATGAGTTTCCAAATGCAAGTTAAGGGTTTGCATCAGGGTGAGTGAAGCAAATACTTTGTGCATTCGTGTCCTTTGGACGTTTAATATTTTACGTTTACATTTCAAGAAAAGAGAATCTCATGTCCGGGTCATTTTTCACACTAGCATCAGAGAAAAAATATTTTGCATTACAAATAAAGCCTATTTTGGGGGGCTTAATTAATTTATTTTTTTGCATTCTAATGTGTCAGGTTAATAAGTTCTCATGGAATTTTCTATAATGTAAATTAAAAAAATTCTAATTTTAATGAAAAGCACCCTATTTGGACACAATACGAAAAAAAAAAACGGTATAAATGAAATAATAATAATCATAATAATTATTATTATTATAAAATACCTTGATGTATTCATATGTATTGTTTTGGTGGAAAATGTGCTAAATTATGACAATTATTGCACAACTGAAAATAAAAAATTAGCCTCATGATGGTGAATGTAAAAAAAACAATATTTAAAAAAATACAAATTGTAATACTTGTAATAATTGTAATTGCGTATTATAGGAATGGTTAAATGTTTTTAATGGAAAATGTTAAGAAAAGTTTCAAAATTAGTATGAAAATAAAATTAAGAAAATAATTATGAATAATGCAAAAAAAAAACAGGATATATTTTCTTTTATGCAAAATAATTGCTTTTTTCTTTTGATGTTGGTGTGAAAAAAATAAATATTTCCTAATCCTTTTTTGTGAAATTCATCCATTATTGCAGCTTGTTATCATACAAAATAATTGCAGACTAAACCAATGAATCAGAGTTAAAAAAAAAAAAAACACCACTACATAATTCCTCAGATATTCAGCAATTTCGTATTTCAATTAATGTCCATGCCATTGTTCTTACATTTTTGTAATCTAAAAGGGATCGGACTGATGTAGTGTTTTGTAATTATGTCCGTCTGTGAAATATTTAAGACAAAAAGAACAGTTGTGCAAAGACAAACTTGCGTAACTCAAGCAGTGAAATGAAACACGAGGTGACTTGGTGACTGTGTGACTTTAAGAGCAAATAACTGTGGGTAAGTCGCTTAGGTGGCTGAGAACCTCGTATTGTAAATCTAAACCAGAATTCTTCCCGTCCAGTTTATCTTTTTACATTCAAAGGTAAAAAACAAAGATGTCAATTGATGTAACAAGTCAGTGTTTAAATCTGACATATTACAAAACATAAAAATACACAGAAACAAAATTCCTTTTCCACCTATTCTCATGTCGTATTCCAGAGGAATTAAAATGTCCATTCACGCAAAAGGTTTCTTTTTTCTTTTGGCAACATTTAAGCTCACATTTTCTCAATTTTCTCTATTCTTTTTCTTTTGAAACATTCCTTGTCCTATGCCAAATTTCCTGACCCAGATCCCAAAGTTCAATTTAGCGTCTCCATTATCGTCTCAGCAGTAGAGTTGCGAGTAACAGAACCAGTAAGATGACGGAAGGCTGAATCTGGTTTACAGATCCTTTGACTCTTTTGTTTTCAGGGCCATAGGCGTAGAGTTTGGGCCTGTCCGTTTTCGGACCGAAAACCGGAGGTCTACCTCGGATGCACAGGTGGTCCGCACACATGCCACTTCCTGAGCCACTGAAATCATCACCTAGAGACACATTATGGAAAAAACATGATGATTACTTTGGTGCAAAAAAGGTCACAGAAGTAATGGTTGCTATGCAGTATCTAATTTGCATGAAATTGCAGCATAACACAGGCAAAACCTTCCAGCCCTAGAATGGTGCTAAATTTTGCATCATTGAGCTTCATTCATGTAACAGTTGTAAAACAAACTTAACTAGTGAATTGACTAAATTCAGTTGATGCTGAATGATATACACAAATTTGTTCTCGTTTCATGAAGCCAATTGTATGATCATGTCTTTTAGTTAGCTCTTTAGCATCATACTTGTATCTTGGAAATCTACATCGTTGCCATCGAGGGCGTTTTTCAGGCGGTTTGACGTGATCTTCAGCAGCATGATTTGTTGACGTATAGTCCTGTCAGGCTTGGTGATGTCGATCTCCACCTCTGGGTTATTAATCTGATTGGCTAGCCCGTCGCCCATGACCTCTGGGAGGTAACTGCAGAAAAATCAATTGTCCAGAACCATTTCAATCACGCACATTTTGTTAATAGCTCTTGTATTACATTTTTCATTGAACATTTTTTAAAAACCAGGCTTGTAATACAAACTCGCATCATG
Source organism: Sinocyclocheilus anshuiensis (assembly GCF_001515605.1). Taxonomy (NCBI): domain Eukaryota; kingdom Metazoa; phylum Chordata; class Actinopteri; order Cypriniformes; family Cyprinidae; genus Sinocyclocheilus; species Sinocyclocheilus anshuiensis. The sequence continues at coordinate 895,045 of NW_015552590.1, read as the reverse complement.
CTATGCAAAACTTGTGGTTTTTAGCACATTTCAAAGGTGCAATGTTTGGTTTTTAGCATGTTGCAAAAGAATTTGATTGTTTTTTAATGCATTGCTATGTGGTTGCTAGGGTCTAGGTCTAGGTCTAGGTGGTTGCAATGCAATGGTTTTAGCAGTTAGTATATTGCGATGGCATTCTGAGTGGTTTGCTATGTGGTTGCTAGGGTGTTTTAGCTGTATGTTGCCAAGTAATCTTTAGATTTGGCTCAAGTCCCTCCTTAAATGTCTGTAGGGTTTTTATTCGTTGTCTGTATATGGACCATAATTATAAGCAATAGTATTAAGGATGCTTGCATTAGCAAACACCACTAATCACATACCAGTATGCATTAATTACCCCCATGAGTTTGCTAGTTTGATTATACAGAGCTAATAGGTATTAATGATGACTAGAAATAAAGGTTTCTTGGCCATATTTACTTAAATCTTCTCACACAAATGAAGATAAACCTCATCCAGTGATTAATCACTTCTGATGACTCTGGGCAATGGGAGTTCAGCTCTGTGGCAGTGATACCTAAACAATCAATTTAACGACTTTGGCCACAAAAAGAGGGACGGATGCAGTTTTCAGAAGTCTGCCAGCACTGACCATGAGTAACGATCTATAAATTCATAATGTGTGTTCATCCCAAAAGTCATCCATCAAAAACCTTGCACATCTATTTAGCCTTGAAAAGTGCATAAATTGATTACATAAACATTTACCACAAATTACACGTGCTAATTAGCTGAATGGACACCTTTCATCTTAGAATAGATTTGCCCTAAAGATGTAATACCTTGCTTTGGTGATGCCATTCCAACATTTGTCACCGTTGGTTGAAGATGCCGTTTTACCACTGCACAGAGCCGAGGGGAGTTGGATCCAGTAAAACTGCATTTCCTTCAGTTTACTGGACACGTCTGTGACCTGGGAATTGCACAAACACTTCAATAACAATGTATAAAACTAATAAAAGTTGGCCAGAAGTGGACTGCCACACATGCACACACCTGCACCTCCAGTCTGGCTGCAGATTTGGGGCTGGGTTTGTATTCCAGGGCAGTAACTATACTTTCTTTCATTTTCGGCTCCTCAGATATTGAACTTGGTGTTCCTTCCTCACCACGGTCCCCACAAGCCTTGAAAACCTGAAACGCAACACAAACTTAGTTGTGTATAGTTGTATAAACGGTCCTTATGTGATCAATAAATCTTTAAACTGTTTAAACTGACACCTCACATCTGAATCCAACCCACTCGTACAAGTTTAAAATAGATGCTTAATTCAATGTCCTAACCTTGCTGGTATAGATCTCCATGTTCTCCTGCATGGTGAGAACAGCCTCTGAGATTCTCACAGGAATTGAATAGATCACCGTGTCCATACTGGGCTCTGCACCAAAACTGGAGGCCACCTGTAGCATGGTTTCTGATTGAGGAAAACAGAGTGTATGAATAAAGTGTCAAGTAAGTTTCATGTCCAGAACCGAAATATTTAGCAAAGTGACAGCACTACCCAGTGGGATGCAACAAAAACAGAAATCAAGCAACCAACAGGGTAAGAGTTTGAGTGGTATAATCTCTGCATTACCTATAAGGCTCTGCCACTCAGTGTCCAAGTCAGCCTGATTAGCCAAGCAGCCCTTCATGACATTCTTGCAGTAATTGATGCAAGGTTTGACTGATCCCAGACCTCGGCAATGAGGGCAGTACACCAGTTTCATAATGGCATGATTACACTCCAGGCTCAAAGGAACCTGTGGGAAAAGTGACCATTAGGCATTTATCCATGAGCTAACACTATTGTGAGCAAGGCAATTAACACAGCATCGCTTCAGGAGAACCGTTCCTGTAATAAAAGCACTGCAAAACCTTTTAGCGTCAGCTGAACAAGTTTGTTATCATTTTCCATGAATGTTGATGAAGCTAGTTTGATTTTCTTTATTGTCTCCAGCTAAGCATGCTATCTGCATGTGGATTCAGGTCATCTATTATATAAGAAAAACTTTGAAGTAACTTTAAAGTCTTTTGGGAAAGGCAAGTTTGGAAGGTAGAGTAATCATGCTGTATATTAACTTCAGTTTAATCATTTTACTGCGACCGTGCGTGAACCTGCTGCTTATGCTACTAATGTGAACAGCTACTAAATGCATTCATTTTTAATGCTGATCCCTCGGAATGTGCCATACAGTGGATTCAGCTTTTACATATGTCAACATAAGACCACTTAAACAAGACACGCAATATTCCAAACTGATATATTCCCAACATCAGCAAGAATTTGGGTCTGCTTTGCAGAAATCTCCCGAGAGTTTGGCACCAGGAGACTGAATCCAATTCTGTAAGAAATCCCTTAAAGAACGGAGAGGTACCATTGCGCCCTACTTTCATTTGTCAAAGCAGCAGGGAGTTCTAAGGAAGGGTAGGGTAGCCACTAAGGACTTGGACTAATTTTCCTTGTGTGGGTTTGGGGCAAACACCTTTGGGAATGCTGCTGTGTAGTCATTTGTCTTGATGTCATGGATCCAGTATTTGGGAGTTTCTGTTGATTGACTTTCTAGGCAACTAGGGCACTCGAAGGTACTGCTCCCTTTTAGTGCATCCAGACCACCTACAGAGAGTATGGCATTAAAGGATATGCATGGTTTTATTTAAGCCACATATAAAAAGTATTTGGTGTCCTTGGACTCTCTCAATTGCACAGTGTTACACCATGGAACAATGATTCATTGAAGAGTTTTTCCCATCACCGTATGACTCTAATGTCAAATACACCTGTGTCTAGGAGAATACACACTTAATTTCCAAGGCAACACCCTACCACGGAACCCAAGGATCATTATAAGGAGATCTAACGCAAGATTCTTGAAAAATACCAGTCAGGGCAAGGATATAATTCGTATAAAATACACCTTGAAGCACTGTGAGGATTGTCATTATAAAGGTGAGAAAATACGGACCAACTGCACATCTGCAAAGAATTGAAGTTTTGCCAGAACTGGTTGTCTGGACAAGAAGATGTTGGCAATGCTAAAGAGTTACAGTTCCATATAACATAGATGGGAGAAACTGTCGTGGGGCAACAATAGCACTTCAAAAGCAAGAACATTTCATAAATCTGGCTCGTAAAGAAGGTGGAAGAAGGAAGTCTTTATCACTTGGCTGGTATTTGCCTAAAAGGCATGTCAGTGACTCAATGACTTGGAAGAGAATCCCTGGTCTGATGAAACCTTAACTGAACTTTAAGACTTTGATGTGCAGCGCTATGTTTGGTGCAAAACGTAACCCAGGAGCTCTAACTGGAATACTCATTTGGAAATATCAATGTTAGTAGAATTTCTGGAGCAAAATATGCTATGATCTGCAAGAACATTGAGGATTATTGGCAGACGAGTCATATTTTAACAAGACAAAGATGTAAAAGACACTTGATGAGTCTTAAAATCAAGAAAATGAGACCTCAGTTCAGTTGAGCATCAAGGCCTCATTCCTATTTGAAGGAACTTGAGCAATTTTGCCAAGAAGACGCCAATGCTGGTATAGACTGAAAATATTGCCAAAGGTGGTTTTACCAAGTCTACACTCTAGGGGTTTTATTTATAACTTATTTAGCAGAACACTTGTTTTTAACTTTCATGCACGAATGCTACCAGTCACCCTTGAGCACCCTGGGATTAATTGCCTTGCTCAAGGGTAGTACGGTCTTGGCACGCGGCATGTTTCTTGTGGTGAACAAACCAGCTACCTTCCGTTACAAGCCCTGAGCCTTAACCACTACATCACACCCATCGTAAAAAAGAAAAATTATCCACTGTACCTGAGACACCTTCCGTACAATCTCTCCAGCCACATTAAGGCCCTGGATGAATGCCCGAGCAGCGATGAATGCCCGCACCAGCTTGGTCTTCAGTTCCCGTGGAGCGTCTCCAAAAGGATGCAGGGTTTCAGTCTGCTTGGAGGCACACTCCAGGAAGTCGTCGGAGAGCAGGGAGGCAGTCTCGGGGTCAGACGCCTTCAAAAGACGCTCCAGGAGCCTCATCCAGAACTCATCCAAGACCTCCTCGAGGTTCAGGGAGGCACCGCTGTAATATCGACGCAGGTCGGAATAAAGGTCACGAAACACTCCCGCATTGGGCTGGTACAGATCCCCCAAAGCGACCACAAAGGCCTCCTCCAACCATCGCTCAGAGCCATTTAGGAGTTCCAGGAAATATGCTGCATGGATAAAAAAGGAAGTCACTTATCACAGAGTGAAAGTAATAAAGAAATCATACAATTGCATCCACTGACTACTGTTTGCCAGTGTAGTTGCAGATTTCAGAACAACATTGAAGAACTCTGTGTTGGGGAAAGTTACTTTTAAAAGTAATGCATTACAATATTGCGATACTCCATAAAAAAGTAACTAATGATGCTTTTGAGTTACTTGAGAAAACTGGGCAGGGCTTCAACGCTTCAACACTCTTCAGCAATAAAAAAATTAAGCACAAATGTTAGTTTATCTAAAGCAATTTTTGCTTATTAGTATGGTTGAATTGAATCAACGAAATTCAGCAGCAAAGACATTGTTAATAAATGCATAAAGGATATTTGCGGTATTTAACATTTAATTATTGCAGGTTTGCATCATATTCTGAGTTTGCATTTCAGTTTTTATTCATTTTGAGGAATACTGAATACTGAATAATTAAGTAACTGGCGTTACTCAGATATTTTCTTGTAAATGAAAAAGTAATGTGTTACTTACTTGGAAAAAATAATCGGATTACCCCCAACTCTAACCCTGACTACAGAATTTTTAATGGAACTTACAAACAGTATTTCTTTTTGTGGAAAATTTGTTTACATTGCAGTTTTAATAATATTATTTTATATTTTTCATATTCCTCCACAGATAATATAAAATACAAATAATAAGTGATACCTTGTGTTTTTCCTGTTAGGGGAAGATGCAACAAATATCCTTAATTTCAATAACATATACTGTATGTTCAACATTCAGGTAACTTAGTAATTACCAATAATTAATAATTAATATATGTTCATAGAAAAAATGAAATAAACACACACACACACACACACTCACACACACACGTGTAATTGACTGAATTCTCATTCAGTGGCTTGATTAGGATCAGTAAATTGAACAACTGCATCAAAATCGCTTATCATTATTGTGCGTCACTACAGTTTATCATGCACTGCAGTAAAAGGCCATAAAAACCCACTGTAATTGCCCTGTGAGGACCACTCAGTGTGAAAGCATATGAGCTTTAGAGTTTTCCTTTTATCTAAGCTCACAATGACACAAACCAGGAGAGAGTTTGGGCTTCAAAGTGCTGCAACTCGTTAACCCTTCACATTCATTAACCCTGATGCCGTTAAATCCACAGAAGGGTAAAGGAAAAATGTTAACTAAAAGCAGAAGAAGTTTCATAAACTACCACTCTGGATAAGACAGCTGTCTGTGACAGTACAAGTACACTGTAAAACCTCTAAATCTCATTTCCTCTGTGAGTTTCCACAGTTGCTACTCTGTTCTTTTTCACCTTCACACTTTGGGTGGAAAAATGACAACTTAAACGTTTGGGTTATTCGAAACTCATCTTGCTAACATTACAGTGGAAAAACTAAACAGTTGTGTTAGCAACTGTGAGACATAATAGAGTACATCAAAACGCAACCAACTGCAAGAATTAAAGCATTTGAGTTTTGGACTCACTGTCGAAGGTCCTGTACTGGGCATTTAGCGAGGCTTGAATGGAACGTCCCGCCTCTCTAACCAGTCCTTCAAATTCCCGGCGACTCAGGTTCGACAGCGTTTCCTCCATGGCAATGGTGCAGCAGGTGTAACCTTGTGGGCAGATACGGAGATGCTCGCCTGCAGATAGAATGGAAAGATAATACGATTTAAGTAGAGTTTTTAACCTAGTTATGGCACCAAAGATGCCAATTACTCTAATAACATCATATCAAGCTCCATATAATTTTAAACTTAGACCGATGCCAGAAAAGGTGAAACATGGTGTCATACTTCCACGAAAAGCATAAATAAAGACAGATAAATCTCACACAGTGTTCTGTAAAGGTCTGTAATGTGTGAGTGACTCATACAAAATATAACAAAAACAAAAAAATGACAACATCCTTAAAAAACAACATAATATTAACTGAAAATCTGCTGTTCATCAACACATTTTTAAGTTAAAGTTATACATTGAAATTCTTACTGTTTTTATGCCTAAGTCATGCAATCTCTCTCTTTCTCTTGTTGTTAGCTGTTTTGTATTAGTAGCTTGTAGTGTAGCTAACTACTGTGTTTACTAAAGGGTAGCTGAACGACGAGTAGCTTTAGCTTGTAGCTTAACAAGCTAAGGTTTCAAAATAGCTTCCCCTGAGCGTCACTGAACACAGTGCACTGGATCAGTGAGGTCCTCAGGAGAGCAAGAGCTTCTTGGACCCGGCTGACATTTAGCAAATAACTTTCCCGGTTAAGCCTGTCTTGGGTCACGGCTTAGGGAACTAGAGCGAGAGATGCTATCGCCGCTATGCATTTTTTATGCCACCTGACTCCAGCGAGAGTGAAAAATCATAGAGAAGCACAATTTTATTCATTCACTGTGGTAAGACTGTAGCTGAGGGGCTAAAAAACTCACTTTCACCATTTTATGGTCAACCTAAGAGTCTTTCAATCAGATATCCTGTGTATCTGCGGTTTAGTACTTAGAAATGTTTTTTGTGCTAATGCGGTTTTAGCCTAGCGTGCATTTTTGTGTGCAATATTTTATTTATAGAAATAGAAGTATGGTAAAAAGACATACAGAAGCACTCAAATTATTTGCAAAAGTTTTTATTCAATACTTTTAATTACTGACAATAGATCAAAAGTTTTTAGCATTTGTGTGTTAGTTGTTATTGTCAACTTAAAGCCAAAAAATGTTTTTTGTTAATTGAAATAAAATGAAATGTAAATATTAGGTGAAAAACCAATAAAATAGGTTTAAGTTGAAATTCTAAAATTAGAAATATAAAAATAAAGCTGAATAGAAATATTTTTAAAAACTGACAAAAGTACATAATTAAAATGAAAATAAAAAATAAAATCTAATTTAAAATATTAATGAATGCTATAATACTGTATAAATTATACTGAATAATTTGTAATAAAGAATGTGTGTGCATAGATAGATAGATAGATAGATAGATAGATACACAATTTTAATAATAATAATATGATATAGCTGCAAGCAGCGATTACCGGGGTTCAAGCACTTAAAGGCCTTCTTGGCTTCTATGCTGTCAGGGGTCTCAGCCAACATGAAATATATGGCTGACACCAGAACACATCCATGATGGAGAATATGATGACACACACAGAGTAATGAAAAGTTTGAACTATATTACTTAAGACACACTCTTTTACTTAATACAGACTAAGCATGCTCTGTGCACTAAGGATGGGTTAAATGCAGAGCACTAATTCCTAGTATGGGTCACCATACTTGGCCACATGTCACATCACATCACATTATGTAGTAGATATAGATATTTGAAATAACTTACAGGTAATAAAATGCTTGCTTGAAATGTTCTGTTTATAATATTTTTCAGCTTTAAATTGAATCATAATGTGGCATAATTGTCAAAACTGATATGTCTGTATAAATGAAATGGTAAACTTTGACTAAATGTGATTTGGTAAATGTTGGTAAATGTAATAATAATGATTTTAAACTATCTGAATATCAGTACCTAAATCAAACCTGAGAAAATAACTATATAAGTGATAGAATGAGCCAATGAGTGATCCTTTGCTGTCATTTAGTGGTTGTATTTGCACTTTCAGGGAATACAGCATAGATATGTAGTGTTTTTAAACTTCATAACTACTACAGTGTCAGTTTCTGTCCAATCCCCATCAAATTTTGCATGATTGTTTAGAATAATGCATGAGTTTACATTTACGATGTTTTGAGCTTTCTTTCAGGGTTTAAAGGCATTTGGGTACACTATATAAGGACCACATTTTTAAATGACCCTGTTATAGCTGTTTATCTTTGGATAATTATTTACCTAGATTCTAGAGTCTGACCTAGAGTCCAGAGAATTGTACTGCAATGATTTTATTGATTTTTAGTTAAAAACCTAGGACTAGTTTAGAAAAGTATTTTTTTTTTTATTATCTCAAATATTTACAGAACAATTTGATTGACAGCAGTAGTCCTAGAGGAAAAGTTGTTCAGAATAAGGAGATCTATCATATGATATGAAGATCTAGTGTTTGTGTGAATATATGAACTTTTTTTTGGAATTTTGAGGTCTTTTACTATAGAAATATAGTGTTTTTGAAGCCTTTTTAACTGTTGTAGCGCCACCTATAGTCCGATCTCTATGAAACTTTGCATGCTTATTAAGAGTCATCTGACACATGTTTTGTAAATGACCCTATTATAGCCATCCAAAGGACAAAATTCAACATTTTTTTGATAATTATTGATCTAGAGAGTCCAGACAATTGTGCTGCAGTGGTTTGATCGAGATTGAGCGAAAAACCTAGGACTAGTTCGCAAAAGTAGGTTTTTAACATAATTGAGAATATTTAATGAACGATTTGATTGACAGCAATAGTTCTTGAGGCAAAGTTGCGCATTATGAGGAGATCTATCAAATGATATTCATATTGTGAGGATGTGTGAAATATTGTGCAATATACAATCATTTATACACTTGAAAAATGCAATAGCGCCCCCAGTGGCCGATCTCTTTCAGAATTCTTACAGAACTTTAGGGCCATGGGTTGAACATGCCCACTGAGTTTCATTCCGATCGGCCTCCGTTAAATTTGTCTAATAGGTGTTCAAACTTCTTTGGCAGATGGCTGCCACGTTTTTTGAGAAACGGCAATGTGCTCATAGATCCTTATGGCACATTGGACAACGACACTGCATACCAATTTTCAAGTCAATTGGACTAACGCTTGCGTAGTTATAGCTGTTTTTATGTTTTTTTCACGTCTCATTGCGCCGCCAAGTGGCAGAGCTGTGCAGTTTATTTTTTTATTTGACCAAAGGTTGAACTCATGCATATGTGTACCGATTTTGGTGAAGATATCTTCCGTTCAAGAGTTATAGCCATTTTAGTTAAATTAGCCCTTATGAACGTTTTGCCATTCCTATGCGACGGTGAGTCAAAATTTCAATTTCTTTTTTTTTGATAATCCTTGATATTCACTGTCCAGAGAATATTTCTGCAGTGGTTTGGTTCCGATCGGGCAAAAAACCTAGGACTAGTTCACAAAAGTAGGTTTTGAATTTACTTCAAAATGGTGGGAAAACCGGACCTTGTAGAGCAAATCTGACTTTCTACACTTTTTGTTTTGACCCAAGGATTCCAAAAGAGTCAACGACAAACGGTCTAGGAGTAATGAGCAGTTTTGCATTTTTGATTGCTGTAGCACCCCCCCATAGGCCGATTGGGCCGAGTCTTTGGATCTGAGTAGCGAGCCAGACTACTACCATCTGATCAAGTTTCAGCTTTCTAGGCCTTACGGTTTGGTCTGCCCGATCAGTTTTATCGCGGAATAATAATAATAAAAATCCTAACAATTACAATAGGGTTTCAGCACTACGTGCTTGATCCCCTAAAAAGTACAAATATGTACAAAAAAGTAAGTCTAAGATTATCATAGCGTGGCTCTCAGAGGCCAGGTTTCAAACATGCTCAGCTGCATTAAATCACATGCACGCATGTAATGAGCCTGTTTTAAAATGTGTAGCCTTGTACTTCAACAAGCGGCGAGATCCCAAGATCATATTCCACGTGTCGCTCTGCATATTGTGGTGTTAAAGTGCCTTCAGTGTCATTATGCATCTCGGGCCCTTCATTGAAGTCCGTGAGAAGCACGGGCATGTGGCCTGCATATCAATGCGTACTGACGAGGGACCGCGAGACACAAGACAGATGAAGCTTTTCTTCCCGCTCTGGCACACAAAGGAAGAATCTGTGCGATAATGTGCCCGCACACCCAAATATGTATATGCATACTTATATTACAGCTGGGATCTCATTTTGCACATTAACTAAAACATATGAAAAGCGACAGATAGTGAGAAAGTGATAAAATAAAAGAAAAAAACAACCAAAGCACACTGGATGGATTACTGTATCTCACAATGCAATGCAGTTCCTATGGAAGCTTGTTTCTTCCTCAGGATTAGAACAAAATTGCAACTTTCTATCTTACAGTTTGAGATATAAATTCACAAGAAAAAAAGAAAAGTCAAAATTGTGAGATAAATAATCTAAATTGTGAGAAAAAAAGGTAATTGCAAATTTGTATTCAAAATATAAACTCACAATTCTGAGAAGAAAAGTTCGAATTATACGATACAAAAACAAAAAAAACAGAATTTTGAGAAATTTTTTTGCAATTTCCATAACATATGGCACAATTGCACTTCGGGTGTCCCGAGATCGAATCCCGCCTCATGGACCTTTCCTGTTTCCATCCCCCATCTCACTTCCTGTCATATCTCTACTGTCCTGTCATGCCAAAAAACAGAATTGTAAGATGTAAACTTGGAAATCTGAGAAAAAAAACTGAATTCCACGATATAAACTAAAACAGAGTTGTGAGATGTAAACTCAGAAATCTCAGAAAAAAAATGAATTCCGAGATATAAACTAAGAATTTAGAATTTTTAACACAGTCTACTTTTTTTTAATAGTTTTTACATCTTTGATTATTGCGAACACATTCTACACAAGTATGCATACGTGAATGCAACAAATGCAATCTTGTACATAATTTATGTTGTTTCGGTGTCGTTAGCTCCAGTAATTAAGGGGGGGGGGGATATATTTTTTTTTATTTGAGATGTTTGTGCCATTAAACTGGAAAATAGTATTCAGAGCTATAAACGTATTAACAGTTAACGAACTTGAACTAACTTGCAAAAGCTTCTTCAAAGATTACTATGCTCCTAGTGCTAACGTTTGGAATGATACATTTTGAAATATAACGTTGTTAAAATCACATTGTAACTAGCAACGCATACTCAGTAGAGTTTGTTTAGGTCCTTATGACATTTTTACAAAAAATTAAATTAAACATGCTAAATTTATGATAACTTGTTAAATTAAACATGCATAATGAGGTAATGTGAGAACAAATGTAGTGTACTGCTGTTTAAAAGGTTTATCACATCATAGCGCTTACTTTTTCCACACACAATTTTCAATTAAGTATACAGTGCATACTGCTTAGTAAGCAATACGCTAGCCATTCTGAATGCAGCAAGAGAGAGACTAACAGAGATGGGTCTTCTGTGTGCATGTGCAAACTGAATCTCCCCTAATTCTAGGCAGATCAAGAGATGATGCATATCTTTATGAATGCAGGATGCTCGCCAAGGTAATATTTTGAATAAGCTAAAAATAAATCCTGATGAATTATTTCTTTTCTGTTCCGAATAAACATGGTTCAAGCTTCCTTGTGCTGCCGTGTCTTCTCCCTTGCATTCCTCTCTGATATTCGCTTACATGCTGCAAAATACATCAGGGTATCAACTTTTGAACAGATCATTACAAATAATGAAGGTCTTTTGAACAAAGCACTGGGAAAATGTACAGTGGCTACTTATTTTATTTTTTTTGCATTTCTGTCTGTGCTATTAAACCAGATGTGTTGTTATTCATGTTGCTAATAACACAGCATTAGCTGACTTGCTTAGCAAGATTTTTTCAAACTTGCTCTGTGAAAAGTAGACGATTGAAAAGAAAACTGGCAGTAAATGTTAACATTTACGCTACTTTCCATTATAGTGCTAAAACAGAAATATTGAAATATCCGGGGGGTCAAAACCTTCTTCTAGGGGGTTCCACCTCAGTTGAAGCAATTTTGAGAAGAAAAGTCCGAATTATGAGATAAAAATGTACAATTGCTTGAAGAATTCAGAATTGTTCGAAAAAAATTAAAAGTTAAACGGAAAATTCTGAGAATAAGAGTCCGAATTGTGAGATAAAAACTCACAACTGCAAGAAAAAACATCAGAATTGTGAGATAAAATGTTGCAATTTCATTTTTATTTTTTATTTCTTGGCGGAAAAAAATAGAATTGTGAGATGTAAACTCAGAAATTGGAGAAAAAAGTCTGAATTACGAAATATAAACTCAGAATCCATGCAGAAAAGTCTCAACATTTTGAGAAGAATTATATCTCAAAATTTTGTTTATATAAAAAGTCTGAATTGTGAGATAAAACCTTAGAATTGCGAATATAATTGAGATTTGTGTGATAATTTTTTTTTTATTCTGTGGTGGAAATGGGCTTTAATAATTTCCTGTGTGAGTTCAATATCAACTGCATATTTTTAGCACAATGTCTACTGTGATTTTTTACATATTTGATTATTGAAAATAATATCTATACGCACACATACGTGTATGCTGTTTCCGTGGCGTTAGCTCCAGTACTTAAGGGGGCGATAGCGTTCTTTTTATGCCTTTGCCATTCAACTGGACAATATTATTCAGAGCTATAAAAATAGCAACATATCAACAGTTCATGAACTTGAATGAACTTCCTCACTCAAAATCGTGTACCAGACAGGTGGCTCCTCTGGTGACCAGAGAGAACATCATAGTAACTGCTTTGCGACGCTTAGGCAACCATCTGAAACACCCTAGCAATCTCATAGCAACGCTTTGGCAACTGCCTACAGAACCCTAGCATCATTGCAACAGTTTTTGAATGGGTAAACACAACTTACATTTTCTTCATAAAATCTAGAAATTTAGTTCACCTTAAAGGTTTCTGCCAAACCATAGCTAATTTATGATAGATACAAAACTTTATTATTATTTACGTAGGACACATGGTACAAGAAAACAATCACAATATTTATGCAGGATTTTCAAAGACTGATGTTATGAATTACAATATGTTGACAGATTTTCTGAGGCCGCTCTGTAGACCATATTCCAACAAGAAAATCAGCGCTAATTCATTAAAAAGCACCAATGTTGACACAACGGACTAGAACACCCTCATGCTTTCTGGATTGGCTTTTGAAAATTGACTTGGACTGACTTCAGAAAGAAAATCGCGAGGCCTCGTTTTAAAAGTGCACAACCAAACAGTAAGAGGAAGTTCTTTTGAGGAATGTTCTTCAAGTTCATCTTCAAAGCCCCTGACATACCAATGTGAATAGTTCTTTTATTTTCTCATCTTCTTTTCCTGGGAGAGGATTTGAGTGAACGCCTTTGAGATGAGAGCAAAGGCTGCCTCAGGCACCGGTTTACCAGCAGCAGGTGCACGAGGATCTACAGGTGAGCCCGGCTGAGGTTTAAATCCCTGCGCTGGCCAAAAAACATGCTCATGTCCTCCGTGCCTGATTAACAGTGTGTCTCTGAGGAATGAAGCTTGCTTTCCTACCAAGCTCTTCTGCAAGACTTATAAACACCACACCCGCATTACCACACAAGTACCCATAGCACAACGTTCAGGAACAAGCTCAGCAAGCAGTAAAATAATTTATGGAAACACACTGAGAGGTTTATTTAAGGTGCGGCAGAAGTGGAGCACAAGTGCTGACATACTGACTTGTATACAAATGACTCTTATTTGCTATAACTTTCCTTAAAGGGGTCATATGATGCGATTTCATTTCTTCCTTTCTCTTTGAAGTGTTACAAGCTCTTGGTGCCTAAAGATGACTTTGTAA
>NW_015552590.1:880413-880756 GCF_001515605.1 Sinocyclocheilus anshuiensis | reverse complement strand
GTTTAAACACGCCCCCACATGTCTACGTCACTGTGTGGGAAGATTTGCATAACACCGCCCAAATGTTCACGCAAAGGCAGAAGCGTAACTTTTATTCTCGCTGTAGTATTGTTGCTGCCGACGCCATGTCGTGAAGGCGCTGTGTGTTTCGTTGGGAAAGCGCAACTACTTTGTTTGGCCTCAGCCCGGGGTCGTCACATGTGGTTGCCGCAAGCCTCCTTCGTCGAATCCGCCGGCCTCCGCTCACTCTAGCCCGCCGGGCGCCGCTCATTCAAGCCACTGTGTGTTTCGTTGTGGAAGCAAAACTACTTTGTTTGGCCTTCCAAAAGAGGACATAATGTTT
>NW_015552590.1:879102-879934 GCF_001515605.1 Sinocyclocheilus anshuiensis | reverse complement strand
AAACACATTGCATTCCACCAAATAATGTTCTTTTTAGCAACATCATATGACCCCTTTAAGGATTTTGCCTTCCAAACGACTAAATTAGTGAAAAAATACCACAGAAGGAGGGAGAGAGTCATATCTAGAGACCAGAAACCAGTGGCGTGCACAGGCCTCCGTAGAGGCAGGGACTAAGTGACGTCATGGGTGTATGGCTGGGGGCAGGGGGGGGGGAAGGACACTGAGAAAATACGGACAGGAAAAATTAGGTTAGGAAGACAAAGAGAGATGATAGGGGTGGGGTGTAACAAGGAGCAATTTTATCTGTAAAAGAAGTGTGCCAAACACCTCCGCATTTATGTCAGCAGCATGGATTTGTATTTAAGCATGGATGAATTAACGCACGGCCCTGCCAAGCATTTTCCCAGGGCTCCAGACCAGCAGGGGGCCCTGATGAACTGCAGAAACTGTGCATAAAAAGGTACAGTTCTTATAAATATGTGCAAAATGAGCAAGCTGCTTTGAAACACATGTTTTGAATCTTCAGAAATGGACACTAATGCACCATAAACATAGTCCATATATAACTTGTACATTGGATAAACTTACAACTAATAGGGACTTATGATTTCCGCGATGCAGAAAATGCAGATGGAATCATGGAATCCAGTCATAAAAACGGAATTTACTGTATAACATGGAATGTCAAGGAATTTGCTAAATTTTGGATGGATAAATCAAAAGTAGGTCAGTACATTATTAAAACATTATTTAAGAAGGAATATTTACCAGAATTTATTTAGCAGAAAAATGTAAATACAAAACAGAATTTCTACAAAAAAAAATAAAA
>NW_015552590.1:867643-878746 GCF_001515605.1 Sinocyclocheilus anshuiensis | reverse complement strand
AAAAATATATATATATATATATATATAATAAAAAAAGACACATATTTCATAGAGCCTTTTAATAAATAAATTGCTGTTAAATATTGTAAGTTTCATGATTTCAATTAATTAGACATGCTTTTTGATTAATACAAATTTAATTTAACCATTAAAACAGTCTAGAAAAATTATAACTGAAAAAACAAAAAAAAAAAACTGAATCTAGAAAAATTCAAACAGATAAAACTGAATTTGGAAAAAAACTTAAATGGATTTCATAGGGCCCTTAACTAACACAATCTTCATCTACCCACCCTTAAAAAAGCTCCATTCTTTGCCCAAAATTACAAAAACTCTCAACATAACTAAACATTAAACGTTATGTCTTCCCCTTTTAGTAAATGTCAACTTTCCCAATAAGTTCTCCAGGAAAGCATGCTGGGAACTAGAAATTCCCTGCCCAGTTTCAGTCAACAAAAATGACTGTTGTAGCCCCAACATAAATGACTTTAAAGAAAATAAATTTGCGATAAACTGATCAAAAACTGTGTAGCAATTAGCTGATTTTAATAAACCAAACGAATGGGTCGGACACCACTTTATACTTGTTGCGAAAACTAGATCAGTCAAACTATCTACACTTGAAGGCCGTCAATTTCGGGAAAGCTTTAGTTACATAACATCTCAATGTGCCTCTCGTTTCTGATACATGGCATCCGTGCCCAGGACATCCGGACGTCATAATCCATTCATGTATACATGGAGGTATCCTGTTGGGGAATAAAAACTGATGAGGGATTAAGTCCTTATACTACCGAGAGTATAAAAATAATCTGGGGCTTTGTCACCTCTGGCCGACTCTTTTAATCTCCGCTCATGTCCGTTTCTCGTCTGGTCTTCCGCCACATTTCCAGGTGACCTTTCTTTCAACTTCTTCCTGTGCCTATTAGCACTCATTATTACCTATTACCCCCCTCCTGCTGGGTTTCTCGCACTCTCGTAACCATCTGCCTCTGGTCTCTCTTATCCGCTACCCTGCTGAGTCGCGGGGCTGCTCAAAGAGTCCCGAGCGTCCCAGGCGCCGTGCCGTCTTACGCTAAGAGCTTGTGACCCTGAACCAGGCCTTGCACGAACCCGCAATAAAGGCAATTGACGGCCTCTCGCTTTATGTGCTAAAAGAGACGACTTCAGAGCAAGCCTTATAAAACACTGGAAAGTACCTTTTAATTGATTTCCTAGGTAGTTCTAAGATGCCAGGCCTTCCTTTCTTTGGTAAATGGGTAGGATCATCAAACTGAGGTACGTCTAGGGTTTGGCCATAATCGGCGGTGAAAATAGCCCAGGCCTGACTGTGATTTAGTTTGCACATGGTCTGCTCTCATATGCGTGTTTACAGTTTTATGACCCAGGGGAACTGAGGAAGCAGAAGGGAGTGTGAAATATAAAGGCCATAACAGGTTGGTCTAATGAGCTGCTGTGATCCTATAACACACAGTATATGAGAGGGTTCAAACAGAAAATACAACCCTGTTGACTTTATATTTAGAACATGATATACAGGCGCCTTTCGGGAAACTAATAAAAACAAAAAGTACAGCTTAGTGTTTCATAGATAGCATAGCTTAGATATTTGAATTTAACGATAAGAACAACACCAACATTTAAAACGCCACTAAACGCACAATAAAGTTAAAAAGGTAATGTGTTTTTTTTTTTCTAAATACCTTTCGATACTTTGTCCTGTCCCATCTTAATGTGGAAAGACAACTATACATAATCCAATCGATTGTAAAGTTGGTGTAAAAGACGTGTTTCCCAAAAACATCGTAAGCCTAAGTATATTGTGGAAACCATTGGCACCAATGGTCTCTACGGTCTACTGGTTTTACAATGTTTTTGGGAAATGCAGCCTAGCTTGGCATGAGTCAACCAATGGTTTGAGTTTGGAGCCGGACCATTTTTTTTGTCTGACTAATTGTAGACAAGGGGTTGTTCTGGAAACCGGTTTGATTGGTTTTTGCAGTTGTTTTTGTGGCTGCTAATGTGCTAATTGACTTTTCTACTATATATTCCTGAAAGATTGTGAATGATTATTGTGAGCGAATCATAGGCGCATGTTATTTAAAAGAAAAAAATCGTAATCTATGTTCTAAACATAACTTGCTTTGAAACGTCATTTTGACTAACGTCACCTAGGGTGAAAAAATGAAAAAATCCTACATTTGTTTCTTATTGAATAATGCACTCGGAAATATGGCATATCGAAATTCGTATACTTAATGCTTACATTTGGGATGCATTTCATATTAGCTTAGCAGACTTGTAAACATCTAATGAATCTTCTTTGCTTGAGGCAGTACATTGAGGCAGGAATGATATGTTTCTTGACGAGCAGCTTCCTATCTTCTCGAACGTTTGTTGAGATCAGAGCCAACACATAGTATGCATTATGGATACGCTCTAAAACGTACGCCTTGCTTCGCTAATGGTGAAAGATGGCTAAGCGTACAACCCAGCTCTTTGAATTGGACATTTCTAGGTTTCCATAAATCTAAAAATACACCACAGCTCAGACTCTGCCTTGCTGCCTAGACACACACGTGTGCAAGTGAGCACGTGCGTGTGTGTGCAAACAGCACACGTAATCGCATGCATTACAATGTTTGCCAAACCTTGTTAAAACAGACGTCCTGATCTCTAATCGAGTATGAGGCAAGAACACGTGTGAGAGTGCAGATGAGGAAAAGGGGCTAAGGGGTTAAGACGAGGAGAGAGGGTAAAACTTAAGAGGAAGACCACAAAGAACTCCTGTCTGTTTACTTTAGTGCTTCTTAAGAAGTATTTTTAGCCTGGATTTTGATGCTGAAATATTCAGCTCTGGTACGTACCAGTGGTGGCTGGCATTTTTTGAAGAGTGGGGAAGCACAGATGCCAGTTATCAGTGGCAATAGTTGTATAGTTTTACCATAATACAAACACACAAACATTTTGTTTATTTGAAATAAGTATACTTAATTTATTCCAAAAGATTACAGATGCATTTAATTTTCCCTCAATTAAAAAGTTTTACACATAAAAAAAGGTATTTTGACTTTTGACTTTTGACTTTTACATGTTAACAAAACAAAAAAAAAATTAGTCATGACTGAAACTGAATAGAACATTTCTACAATGGACTGATTACTGATTTTTTTGTGCAATGCTTCATCCCCACCACTAGGGATGTACAACTTGTGCCCACTGACTATAGACATATTTATGTAGAAAAAAAGCTAAAAATTTGTGCACGAGTGCCGTCTGACATTTTACGTTTTAATTAGGGCTGTCAACGTGCTAACGCATGCGATAAATTCAAAAATCCTTAACGTGTTAAAATAATTTAATGCATTTAATGCAAAATTACTGAAGCACAATTTCGATTCTAAACCTTTTACCCGATTTTGGTTCTGTGTTTGCAATCAGATCATTTTAAGCTGCTAAACTCCCTGAAAGTTTCCAGTCCAATCTATTGACAGCACTAGTTTTTATTTACTAAATTTCACTAAAATATTAGCTATATACTGCATGAGCAATATCACACAAGTAGCAGTGCGAGATGGCTGGCTCGGTGGGTTCATGAGTGCTGAATGCCTGCTAACGCCCTAAACAAGTCTAAACAAGTACATTCTCACATAAACATTCTTAAAACTACAATCCATGACACAAAAACAGTATTATTTTTAAAATAATTGTTGATTTGGGCATCCGTCAAGTAGGGGTGGGAGAAAAAATCGATTCACCTATCGCGATTAGTGCTTTTTTGACATCAAAGTACCGCGAGAGTGGTTCAAAACATGCAGAGCCATCTGCTCTCTGTAGCTCTCGCGGTGCTTTGATGACGTCATACAACGATCATTCTGCGTGCGCAGTGCCGCTACATTAGATGACGTCGTATAAGTTTCAAGCCGGCGCGAGAAAGCAAAACCATGACAGATGCAGAGGATTAAACCTCTTCCAGAATTCTTTCTGCACCTTTCCTTTTGAATCCCAAGTGTGGAAACACTTTGGATTTTACACACAGCCGGGAAAACATGACTAAAACTGTATGCAAAGTAATGCAAAATGTTTTGTTAAACATTTGACTATTATATTCATGTGCAAGTTCAGGGTTTTGGTACTTGAAAGTTTCATGGTTCACACACACACACGAGTCTCTTCCCGCCCGCACCCGCACTCGCCCATCAAGAGTTGTCCCGTGCCGCACCCTGTTACGTTGGGTCCCGCGGGTCCCGCAGGTCTCTAATATACAGTCTCTTTAAGGGTATGATTTCCATTGTCTAGTCTTTAATAAGCAAACAAAATCACAATAAATTGTAATATCGAATCGCAATAGTTATATAATCGCAATACTCAATTATCGCAATATATATTGAATCGGTACACAAGTATCAGGATAGTATTGAATCGTCAGATTAGCGTAGCGTCCCAGCCCTATACCGTCAAGACACTTGTGTGAAAAATACCGCAAGCGGAGTGATACAAATGGTGAAACAGTTGGAGTTCTGTTATCACTAGAATATCACACTCCTCTATTAAACACGTATTTATACCGATTTCATCAGGCTCCGAAAATTCTTCAAAAAGAACACAAAGAATGTCCTTCTCAGCTGCCATAGTTGCAACTCTTGCGTCATCAGAACAGGGTGTTCAACGTACCACCGTTTCCGTTTAAAAAACGTTTTGCACCGTTTTGTCGGGGCTGAACGCAGCCCTGATGTATGATAGATAGATAGATAGATAGATAGATAGATAGATAGATAGATAGATAGATAGATAGATAGATAGATAGATAGATAGATAGATAGATAGATAGATAGATAGATAGATAGATAGATAGATAGATAGATAGATAGATAGATAGATAGATAGATAGATAGATAGATTGATAGTTTGTACTGGGCTTCCTGTGTAGCTTTAAAGTAATCACCACTGGTACGTACACATGTTACTAGGGGTTAAGCCAGATAATAACAGGAAGAGAAACCTTGGAGGAAAATGGATAAATCACAAGACTTTTTGCAAGTCACCAGGCTTGGGGAGAGAGAAGGAGAGAGAGAAAGTAAGAATGTGCTTACTTTGTAGACTATAAAAACAGCAAATGATCATGTTCCGTCATTCTCAATGTGATGCATTAATTTTATAATCCCTCACTGGGTTTTATCGACCGCAGTAGCTGTCATTCGGTGCTTGAGGTTCTTCCAGTGAGTGAGGAAAACGTGCCGTGACTGAAACGGCAAGTCATTGTGCAACATAATAAGTTCTTCATAATTGCTTCCACTCAAACAATAAAAAATGTCACAATAAATAAATCTCATCAGCCTAATGGTCTGTCGCATTGGTTGACAGGGTCAAGACAAATGAACAGAACACACCAAGAACTGATAGAATAGATTAGAGTGTCTTTGGGCCATCATATATTCCGTTTTTTTTTTCCAACTACTTTTTCATTTTCATAAATATTACATTTATAAATTAGCATTTATTTATTTATTCAATGAAGCCTATTTAAACTGTGAGAGCAAAATTTAAATATTTAAAAGGCAAGAATCCACAAAAGCACAATTTAACCACAAATAAACACAGAGAGGAAAAATGGAAGTGTAATCAAGCTAAATTTACAACCTGACCTGTCAAAGTCAAAGCTCAAGTGCTATCCAATCATGATCCGATCACTGAAAATGAACGCTAATGCTAGGTAAAGGGGTCCTTTGAGTGCTTTTCTTTAATTTAAATTCCTTGCTTTCTAACAAGGTCATTGAGACATGCTCAAATTGCCATGCTAGCACGGATCAGCTCTAGGCATGACGAAGCGGATATCGTCCTCTTTTGGAAGACCAAACAAAGTAGTTTCGCTTTCACAACGAAGCACACAGCGTCTTCAGGATATGGCGGCGGCAACAATACTACAGTGAGAATAAAAGTTACGCCTTCTTTCTTTGCATGAACATTTGGGCGGCGTTATGCAAATCTTCCCACAGAGCGACGTAGGTATGTTGGGGCGTGTTAGAACGAGCCATTTTAGGTAGGTGTGGCTGACTCTTAACTTTTATAAAGAATATCTCTTTGGATTTGAGACTTTAGTCTTTGCAACTTTACAGATCTTCTTTATGCACCAAGAGCTTGTAACACTCCAAAGAGACAGGAAAAATTTAAATTGCATCATATGACCCCTTTAACAGAGCGTATATGTTTTGTTTTCGAATTGCGAAACATCTTACATTTGGGCATGTTAGCATTTAGCATTAGCGGTTCCACTCCATGCTACTCAGGTGCAACATTTTACATCCTCAGATTTGGCCACATTTAATTTCAGATATCAGAACACTTCTATGTGATCTTTGACCTGTCTGGGTTGTTTTTTCTTTTACCCTCCATAGTTGTTTCATGAGGATACGCAACCTGTCAATGTTAGCATCTGCTTAATTTTGCTAGCTTCTCCCAAGTGACAGATACATTTGTGCCAAAATGTTTGGACATACTGTCTTTGGCGTCAACAAAACATTAAACGTTTTTTTCTATCTTTTGATTAACCTAATACTTTTTCTATGCTAACAACTCCTGACTATTAGGTTGCAGTTTAATTTTCGCATTTATCATTGTTAGCACTGTTTTGTACCAAAACAGACCTTTTTGATACACTGAAAACTTGTTAATCGTGAAGGGAAAATGCTAATGGGAGGCTCTAAGTTGTAGCTGCTTGTTTGTGGTGAATCAGACTAAACCTCAGCACAACTCTTGGCATACTCACACGTATAACGTGCTGAACGTCACACTTTCATCCTTAATAGAGTCTGACAAGCATTCTTCTCCCTTAGATCCAATTACAAAGAGACACTTAATTAGTAAATTGTAAAGAACTTACAATTCACTCAATGTCAAGACCCTAAAGAGATTACCTGACTTATACAGTCAACGGAGGATGATGTCCAGCGTTCAAACCTTCCTTGAACCCTAATGTGACATGAACTGTTTCAGGACACTAGATAAAAGACAGTGGGTCTTATTTACTAAGCATGCATACGCACAAATTTGTGCGTGAACATGCGTCATACTGAGTGACAAAAAACTGTAAAAAAGGTTGTGTGGAAAGCCCTTTTTATTAAAATTTATTAAAAGAATAGTTAACCCCAAAATAAAAATTTACTCCGACAATCCCGAGATGTAGATGAGATGAGTTTGGTTCGTCGTCAGAACAGATTTGGAGAAATTTAGCATTACATCCCTTTCTCACCAATGTTTCCTCTGTAGTAAATGGGTGCCATCAGAATGAGAGTCCAAACAGCTGATAAAAACATAATAATCCACAAGTAATCCACTCCAGTCCATCAATTAACATCTTGTACTGTGAAAAGTTGCTTGTTTGTAAAAAACGAATCCATCAATAAGGCGTTTTAACTTTAAACGGTTGCTTCTGGCCAAAATACATAAGTAAAGATACAAAAAAGTCCATAACCCATAATAACGCTTCCTCCAGTGAAAACGTCCATAACTGTTGTCCTTTCACATCAAACGCCAACAACATATTTGCTTTTGTACTGTTTTCTCTTGTAAACGGTGCTTGATCTGTGCATATTTTTCTCCCGATTCAGATCAAATGACTTTTTCACTGGAGACAGCAATATTATTGCCAGAAGCAATAGTTTGAAAACATCTCTATGGGTTTGTTTATTACAAACACAGTTTTTTGCATCACAAGACATTAATTGATGGAGTCGTGTGGATTACTTGTGGATTATAGTGTTTTTATCAGCTGTTTGGACTCTCATTCTGATGGCACCCATTCACAGAGGATGCATTGGTGAGCAAGTGATGAAATGCTAAATTTATCCAAATCTGTTCAGATGAAGAAACAAACTCATCAACATCTTGTAGTAAATTGTTCATTTTTGGGTGAACTATTCCTTTAAAATTAAATAAAGGTTAAGAAAAAATGTACGTGATTATGCAAGCGTTGTGAATGTTTCGTGAGATGTTCTCCTGTGCATAAATAAGGGATAACCTATGCATTATTAGTGAATGAGACCCACAGCGAACAGGCATGTCCATGTGTTGTATTCTCAGTCTCACTCATGGAAATCTTGTTCAAATACTGAGACACACATTTCACAGCATTCTGTGACTCTGCCACTCGAGCCGTATAATGTTTCTCGAACAAAGAAGCTGACAGCGATAATAATCACATCTCCGTCTTCATCACTCATTTCTCTTCCCTTTCACCAGCACGCTGGCAGCGAGATAACCTGACAGCAAATTGGCCAACGCAAAAAACGTGCAATTAATATTGACAGAGCAAAGTAGCTGGAGGAACGCCCGGCGCTATTGTGAATTATTCACAACACTGCTGCTAGCGAGTGCTCAGCACGAGGTGATGAACACTTGTTGGTGGCTGCGGAAGACTACTCACAAATGGAGCCATTTCATGTATTTAATTAGCTGGAGGTGCTAACAGCATAGGCTAAACAATGAACTCTAGCTGAATTTGTTTTCAAGAAGCGAATCAGTCAGGGTTTCTGTTGTAGTTGTGGAGATTCAGAATTATTCTAGCAAGTAAAGAGGGTTATAGCCATACAGCATCAACTTTATAACTCAGATGCAATGCTAACTGCTACATGTTCAGTATGATTGCTACATATTTATTTTTTATTTATTTATTTAGTCATTTAGCAGACGCTTTCCTAGCAATGACAACTGCACTAAACACTAATGAGACAAGTAAATACACTTACAAGCTGCTTTTAACTTCCGCTGATAAAGACTGCTTCTCTCAAAGACTATTTCTTTACACTGTTTTCTGCTGGCGCTTGAACACACTTTCCTTATTTTCTCCACAACAAATGGCCAAGCGAGCGCAGACACTGACAAGATACGCGATACATATGTCTTATAGGATAACTGACTCTTAAAAGGGGGTAGATTTTGTTGACAATCATGTGAATTTTGATGCAAATTCAACTGTCACTTTTTGCTTTTGAGTCATTTCTGTAGCTTAAACAGTAGCGCATAGCGCTAACAATGCTAAGGCCAAGGGGTTGATTCTCAAGGAATGTGCTAATAGCTTAGACTTGCTACGGCCAATACATTCACAGACATGCTGCTGCTGCACATATCCACCTTATTCTTCCCGTAAAAATGGGCCCATTTGTAAATTTTATGGGTCTTGCTTCCGGTCTCATTCGCTTCCAGCTATTTTTAGCTGTACAAAACCGCTCATTTTGCTGCTTGATATTGCAAATTGATGTATTTTCCCATATTATTTTAATGTATTATCTTAATTATGAACACACTGGTTTGTACTGCAAACAGTTTTACCGTTTACTGCACGTTGTAATTTCCCTATAGCTGCTATTCAACTGGAATTCTCGCTCATAGGCTTACTTCCGTGTTGAAGAATAAGGTGGATAACATATATGAAATAACCCTCATATATAACTACATGAAATCACCCCGTAGCATATCTATACAGGTGGAGCTGGGGGAGGTGGAGGGTCTCTGAAGCATGCTGCAACTTCTACAGCAAACACTAGCCGAGTATTTGAATGTTGAGCAGCAAGCTCATTGGCTGCTGATGTGAAAAGAAACCAATCAGCTGTGCCATGTGGAAAATTATGTCATTATATCAGATTGAGTTAGAAGCTATATAGTTTTAGTAAACTATAATTGGGCCAACCACACTTTATATGGTAAATTATAGCTGTTGAGAAAAATGTTTTTTCTTCTTTTAGTCTGCATTTTTTCTGCAATTACACAGAAATGTTTGTTGAAATGTATTCAGCTTTTGTCAAAAATTATCTATTCTATATTTTTATTGCAAAGAAATGTCTGTTTTCCCTCCACACTTTTTAAAACACAATCAATGCTTTTAGAAGACTTGTCCAGCCCAACTTTTACAACTACTCCAGTGCACCTGAACAAAAGCAGACCAGTCAGTCATTCCAGGTGCTGTTGCTCTGAGTAGCTGTGCTTTTATTCGCGATCAGTGGCAGGGCATGAAGGTGGAAGATTGAGAGCGCGGTGGCATGTTTCTGCCCTGATCAGATCTGCATGATCTCGGCTCTAACAAGCATCACGGTGCACTGAAGATCCCCGCTGAGCCACGCAGGAGAAACACCCCACGCTTCAAAAGAACAACCAGCGGGCCAGAGGGAGAGAAGCTGTGTGGGAGAAGGTGTAATTATGCTCAGATAATCACGAGTCGACAATTCATCAGCGAAAACATGAACATTCGGCACAAATATCTTGGTACTGTATGCATTAGCACAACCTCAAACTACTAAAAGTGAAAATGCAGTTATGATTATTATAATATGGAGCTATTTCTGCATAATTTCACCTTTAAAAGGACTTTTCTTGATGTAAACTAATGTAACCAGTAAATATTATTTTAGAATTAACTTGTTTCTTTTTAACTAATTGAAATGTCAGCAGATGAAGCATATTTTTTGGTT
The DNA here is from genome assembly GCF_001515605.1 of Sinocyclocheilus anshuiensis. Taxonomy (NCBI): domain Eukaryota; kingdom Metazoa; phylum Chordata; class Actinopteri; order Cypriniformes; family Cyprinidae; genus Sinocyclocheilus; species Sinocyclocheilus anshuiensis. The sequence goes on along the minus strand of NW_015552590.1, from coordinate 868,283 downwards.
TTCATGACAGAACATATTGTCTGCAATCTTCATTAATAAAAAATATTAAATATAATAATAATTACATTCAATAATAAATATAATCATATTAATTATTAAATAATAATAACAATGAATGAATGATTATAAATAATAATATAATAATTAATAATACATTATATTTGAATGTATAATATACTATTGATAGCAATTATAATTAAGTTTATATACTTAATTTAATCAAAGCTAATATAGCCATGCTGATTCAGTCATATTACAATACTTTTTTAAATTGAATAAAACTTGTCAATTTAAATCATACAAAACATATTTTTCATTTTTAGTTTACGTTACAGAACATTGTGTCAAATATTCTAAATCTCAATATATAAAAACATTAAATACAATAATATGTTCATACCTTACAATTGAATCTAAACTAGTATAGCCAGGTTGATCCAGTCATATTACAGTAAAATATTTTTAGATAAAATAAATAATATCTTCATTTTTAGTTTATGATTGATGATTGAACATTTAGTCAAATAAATTAAATCTTAACATTCAAAAATCTTAATATACAAAGATTATATATATATATATATACAGTGGGTACGGAAAGTATTCAGACCCCCTTCAATTTTTCACTCTTTGTTATATT
>NW_015552590.1:864865-867355 GCF_001515605.1 Sinocyclocheilus anshuiensis | reverse complement strand
TATATATATATATATATATATATATATATATAAACAATACAAACAGTATTAATCTGACTGTATTTACAATCAGACAGGAGACGTAGTGAAGCATGTTCATATCTCAATGATATTTTAATGATATTTCAAATATTATTTTTGAATATAGCAAATTAACACAATTTTACTAATAAAACTAGCAAGAAATTTTGTTTGTAACATGATATATTTCTGAGTTCAGTCAAATAATCAAAATCCTGTCAGCAGTTCATGCCTAATAATTCCATAATTTGTGAGGAATTACTATTGGATTAAAATTCATGACAGTCATGCAGACAGAAATTAGATGCGTAAAACTAATTAAACAACTTCAAATGAGCGAATTTGATTGTCACTCTCCACTGAATGACTGTATTATTGAATTTGCATGTGCAAACAGGTTTCATTTATGCAAAATGCTTATCCGAATCAGGCCCGTGCGTCTCCACATGGCTTGCATGGGGGTTGGATGTGCGTGTGGCAGTGTGGCTGAGAACATGGGTGTGTGCCTCTTTCATTTCACACAGGGCTCATGGGTGTGTGCCTCGCTGTTTAGAAGAGCAGCAAACATGAGCCAGAGCTGAGCTCTGAAACCAGGCTACAGGTTACAAGGGTCCAAACATCACAAATCCGACGACACTTGGATCTTGCTTTCAAAACCTGGAAATAAATCTCTTAAAACAACAAAGTTACGATCGCTAACAAATGTGAGATCGCACATATACCCGACTCCCATCTTCATGGCCTACTTGAGCGAAATGTGAGATTGTCATTGTTTAGAGTCACCGCAGGGCTCGAAGTGTCACGTAGTGAACAATACGCTGCCTCTGTTTTCGTAAAAATGGCAGACACACTAGTTGCATTGGTAATTCTAGACAGCAGCATTCAGCTCTGGTTCCTCTCTGACCTTTAGGTATGCTTTATGATCAGCTCTTTCTAAAACACGCTAACATGCTAAAACAAAACGTGGTGGAAACCTCAAACCCTTCAACTCACAATATGGGTATCACCGTCACATCTGTCAAAGTGACATCAAAATAATGTTGTATTGTAATAATCTGAGGAAATGACAGCTCTATAGCTACCTAGAACATTAGTTCAACATTCAAACAACGTTTTGTTAACGTTACATCTAATATTCTGCAAATATTATTGTTGTCAAAATATTGGAAAATAATATAATCATATATATTGAAAATCTAATTTAGTTTAATGCATTAATCTCAGTAGTATTATAAAAAGCAAATTAACACAATTTTACTAATAAAACTTTGCAAGAAATTTTGTTCGCAACCAATTTTTCATTTGTAACGTGATATAATCCTGTCATCATTTATTCATGCTTATGCCATACAAAACCAGTATGACTTTTTTTCTTCTGTGGAACAAAAAAGGAGAAGTTTTGAAGCATGTTCATACTGTACTTTTCCTTACAATGAAAGTGAATGGGGACTGGGGCTGTCAAGCCCAAAAAAAGCCCAAAAATCATCATATTCTTAATAAAAGTGGTCCAAATGATTTATGTGCTATATTCCAAGTCTTCTCAAGCTGTTAACGAAGACGGAAATTATTTTACAGAAAACTAGAACATTATTTTGTGTATTTGGTGTAATGAAATTTGTTTATGCGGTTTAAGTTTAAGAAAACACATTATTTTCCACATACTGTACATTATTGGTTCTCCTCTATGCCCCGCCTTTCTGAAACGCGTAGATTTTTACAAAGCTCATCGGTCTGAAAAGCGAGGTGTGCTCTGATTGGCCAGCTATCCAGTGCGTTGTGATTGGCCGAATACCTCAAGCGTGTGACGGAAATGTTACGCCCCTGACATACTGTTGATGCCGTGTCCCGGCCGGAGCGACGAGACAAAAACATTAAAACCCATTATAAACAAGGCATTTGTTGCATCCAGTGGGGACATAATTACGGATTATAATGACTTATACTGTCTTTTTGCGCGTTGCGTTGCATCGCGCCGCGTAAACATAAAACCATGTCTGCATTTGTGATCGGAGAAATGACAAACAACAAGTGCTACTCTACACTGTTCAAAACTCACGTTTGAATCATCACTGGCAAATCCTTTAAATATGAAAACGTACTCTGTGAGTCAGAACAGCCGGCATTGTAGTCTACTCTCCCAGGATCAGGAAACAGTCCTCCATAAAATGCACAGGACACATCTTAATATTTGGGTTGAACTGTTCTGGAACAACTTATTTCTAGTCGTATCCTCTTTTGGAAGGCCAAACAAAGTAATTTCGCTTTCACAACGAAACACACAGTGTCGCACACGGCGGGCTAGAGTGAGCGGAGGCCGGCAGGCTTGAGAACGGCCCGGCCGGCAGGCTTACAGGCAACCACATGTGATGCTTTCTCCACTTCGTCCAAGGTGAAAGCCGATCCGGCGATCCACCGCGCGAAGTTGATGTATTTCCTCAGCGACCAGCACGGATCAGCTCTAGGCATGAC